>NC_056733.1:381219620-381379620 GCF_019279795.1 Protopterus annectens
TATATATATATATATATATATATATATATATATATATATATATATATATATATATTGCTTTCTCTGTGAAATGTGTCCAATTTGTTTGGAAAATTGTGATATGTGTACATGTATATTAAAGTGTTATGTTGTAGGATTTCTTTAGAGATCATACAATATGTATTTCCTTCAAACATTCAGAAACACTGAGTTACAGCTATTATTTACAAATATATAAATATATATTATGAATCTAACCAAATCATGCACAAATACTGTATTCCTTTCTGAAAAAAGATATACCCCCGTATTTACAATATGCCATGCAGGACTAAACTAGTCCTGCATGTAAGCGGCAGTTTAAGAGGACGGCAGCGCGCCATGCATATTAATGAAGACACGCTGCCTGAGCTCCAAATCCTACACTGAGCGTGGACGAGTGCAGGGGGCATGTCTGAGAGCAGAACTCTCAGAATAAATATGCCCCTGCAAAGTAGAACAGAAGAAAGTGCAAATAAATGAGCGAGACTGCTCACAGGTGTCCGCATATCCCCACCAACAGTCCCCATGTGTTCAACAGCAACAGCTTGTAAGTACAGCTAACCATAGGTGCGCGGGTTTTCCCATCGCTTAGCTACGGTTAAAGCAGCTGAAAAGGCTGAAGAGGATAACAAGGAATATATATATATATATATACCCCAAAAATTCTGCTAAAAAGAGTCCTTGGGGTAACATACCATGCCTTACAGGTAAGCAAAGAAGGATATGTATGTTCATGGACTGAATGTGTAGGAACCCTGAAGATCCATGGGGTGAGATAACTTACATGATGGGTCCTGAGAAGTGGAGAGTGGGCAATATGTAGTGGTGTGGTGAGATTCTAATGGAACCCGTAGGAAGGATGATTGATGTGGAAGAGGGAGGGGGTGGAGGGAATGATGGGTAAGACATTATGGGCTGAGGCATGCTGGGGTTGGACAGACCCATTCTAATGGGACCACCCCATGGATGTAAGTGAGAAAGGAAGGGGGGAACAGGAAGGTAACTGAGACATATCATTTCCCATGGCAAAGCACGTTATGAGTAATATGTATGTTGCATAACCCATGGAATAACATATATATATATATATATATATATATATATATATATATATATATATATATATATATATATATATATATATATGTGTGTACTGGAGTACTGCTGCCACGAACGAACATATATATATATATATATATATATATATATATATATATATATATATATATACACACAATGTAGATTACTGCAGGAAATGCACTTGTGAGGTGTCAGTATCATTATGCATAAAGCAGTAGTTAGGTTAAGCAGCAAGAAGCAGTAGTAAGCATATGTCAACACTAGTAAGCGAGTTTAAGGCCGTGTATGTGGGTTTGTGTGAAGATAAGCACTGCTAATTTCTGGTTACAGTGTCCTACACCCAGTAAGCCTCTAAATTGCTTAACCTGTGTAGGCAGTGCTTATCCCTGTGCAAATCCTCTTACAACTGCTCAAAAGTACCTTAATCACACAGTATCCAATGGCCCTTGTTCTGCCTAGCAAAAAATTAATTGCCTCTGAAAGGCTCATACTCAGGATCCTGCACAATATAGTCACAGTAGTTAACCACCAAGCCATAGATATGAATGTGGTATCAGCAAACTAATCCTCACCACAGGAAAATCAAACCAAACATGTGAACTGAATCTATATATAGTGTGATGTTGGATAACCTGCCACAGGACATAAATATGTGAACTGGATTACTGCAGTAAGCATAGATTTGATGTGTTATTGTAATAAAGTGTAGAAGTCCCCGGGTCCCCATACAGTGTTTGTACACATGAATCACGGATACCAGACACATATGTAACCTTTAATGAAGAATAAATCATTGCCAAATGGCAAATATAGTGCTAATTATCTATTACGCAATGCTTTTCACAGCACAGCTCAAGTTAGTAAGTGTAAGCAATGTATAGGGGAGCCAATTCAATCTGCCTAGTGGTATACCTCTTTAAGCAGTACCAGCCTCATGTAAGCAGGTCTGCCCATAGCTTAGCCTTTTCAAAATTGGCCAATCATGGGGAAGTGTGGAAAATGGCTGTATTTAAAACCCACAGGCTGAAATACTACCCATAACTGGTTGTAGCTTCCTACTGCAGGCAGAATGGCTAGTGTGGGTGAAGGCACTTGATTTAGAGCGCAACACTGGGGCATCCAGGAGTCAAAAATCATGGTATGGCTCCTGGTAAAACACCATGATCAGAGACTACTGCAGGGCCAGTACCAGGGCTTGCAGTATAAAATGGAGGCCTGGGACAGTCTCGCCCGTAACCTCAAAAGTGCCACAGGTATCCCCTGGACTGGTGAGCAGGTCAGGAACCACTATGCTGACCTGAAGCAGCGGAGGGGGGATGTACTGGAACAGTGGATCTAGGAGTCTCGGCAGATGCCCAATGCCCCAGTACTGAGTAAGTACTCATTCTACTAAGTAGTAAATAATTGCCTAGCTTGTGTATACTATGGATAGGTATAGCTAAATATCACTGCATTTTCTGACAGCTGCAGATGAGCGGGCTGTGAACCAGCAAGCCCATGATGCTAGGCAGCAAAGGCTGATTTGCGAGGCAGGTTAGTAATCAATCTGCATGTACTGTCATAACAAATAAATATAAGAGCCTTAGAAAGTGTTGTACCAGTAGAAATGGATGTGTAATAGTCTGTGAATAAAGGTATAACCCCTGGCGTGCTTCTGTTTATTCTTCTCTCATATGTTGGCGATCTGTTCCATACTATAAATAGTACTGTTGTATCTTAAGCAGTGTCACCCACACCGTGGTATGCAGAAAAAATGGGCATGAAGTCCTGCATAACAATGTTGGAAGTGCCAAGAGGTCAGTTATATTGTACAAGTTAGGGAGACTTAGAAAACAGTCAAAAGCTTTACATCAATTCTCTGATAGCACAGTGTACTGTGATGTTAGCTTTAATCTTTTGTCACACACAGCAGAAGTTTGAGTCCTGGGAGTGCTACTAAGTTGTATGCATAATCATACCCCACAACTATACAGATTTTGATACAATGTTCAGATGGAAAGTCGTATGCATACTTACACCCAACAGCAGTACAGAATTTGCTAGAATGTTCATATTGTAAGTTGTATTCATATTCATACCCCACAACTGTTCCAATCTGTCCAGCATGTCCAGATAAATGGCCCATATCACCAGCTTGGTACCCTGTTCCCCTGAAAATCCAGTGTGATGATCCAAGAATTGTAGGCAGCTGTCAATGACATATAACTGATAGTCAAACATGTACATAGTCAGAGAATGTATATGGAAACAAACCTATCATTCTAGCACCTCATCCAAAGTGTATGACAGCAATTCCCACCATATGTTGCATTAACACCTGCAGTCTATCACACCTGTATATAAGACACAGGTCACGTATATAATAATTTATAAACATACCAGTGTACAATATAAGGCCACTGTGTAGTGTAATACATTTAAGGGAAAGATCACTGCAGTGACTAAGAATATTGTGAAAACTACAAGGATATATTAGTTGTTAATTGAACTCTCTCTCTCACCCCTACCATATGTGCATAATAACCCAATGACACTCCTCAGTTGGCATGTGTGCACTCCAACTTTTGTTGGGACATATGTCCTAATAGTTTATAAATATTCACATTTGTTTCTATGCATATGCCATGTGAAAATACACCCATATTGGTAGCCTGTTGCCATCAATTAAACCTGCATGCTCCTGTAATGGCCACCGTTGTTCCAAATATGCATGTGTTCTGCTTGCTCTGTAACTGTGTTAAATCTGGTGTGTTGGGTTGATGGGAATACCTATGCATGCTGTTATAACTAATCCTGAATGCTGTTGACTGTTACTAACTCAGATCTGTCATAAACCTGTGACAACACAGCTCGTATGGGAAGGCCGGTCCCAGCAGACCCACCTGTCCCACCTCAGCTGCCCATGGCAATGGGCATCAGTACATCTGTTGCCCAGCCTGGACCTACTCCTCTGTGAGCCCTGCACCACCTTCGGGTGGAACTGCTGCAGGGGCTGGGGCTCACCCCCCCCCTCAGAGCGGGCGCGGAGGGGAACCTATCACCTGTCAACAGGTCTGGGCCATGGTGCATAAGGAGCTCGATCTGGAATATCAAGAGTGGCTATGCCAGCTTGAGGGCCGAGTGGCACTATTAGAGGGTGAGCCTGGCCTCCTACACAGCCCCCAGACAGCCACCTTTGGGGCCATGAAGGTGCAGTGGTGACTGCCCATGGGTGGGGACTTCAGTCCCACTGTTTGCAGTTGGGGGCTCATGGGCTTGCGACTTCCAAAGACCCCTCCCCATCCTAAGTTTTTACCCCCCACATGTGTCATATACCGGCCCTGTATGCATCTTGTGTGTTTTGTCAGTTAACCTACCCAACCTACCTCCCCAAATATACCTACTATGCCTCCCAAACATCCCACTCTCACCTGAAAAAAAAGGGCAATCTGTTCCCACAAAAAAATCTCGCCCCATACATAGCTGTCCATTTCGCAGACATGTCCACTGGGCACATGTAATCTGGTCTAATTGGCATCACAATGAATATATGTTGTCCTCACCTCTCTCCCAGGGGTTTGAGGGTCCAAATGTACCTGCAAATATAGTGTATATGCACAGCTGCTGCTGTAGAAGAAATGGGCAGCTACGGACCTTTCCTATACCCTTCCTGCACATGATTAGCTATTTTCCCTACTATGTTTTCCTCTTTGTGTCCCGTTTTTCACCACTGTCCTATCAACCCCTTTTTCTTTTCTTTTAAAGGAATTAGTGCAGGGGTAAGTGGCAGTAAGCAGTATTAAGCAGCGGTAAATGGGTTTGCTTGGATTTGCACAGGGGTAAGCTATGCCTACACAGGTTGAGAGATATGAAGCTAACTGACTGTAAGAAAACATAAGCAGAGGTTGGCAGTGCTTACCATCGTGCAAACCCATGCAAAACTGCTTACAACTGCTTAAAAGTGCCTTAATCACTCTGTAGCCAACGTCCCTTGTTCTGCCCAGTAACAAAATAAACTGCCTCTCCAAGGCTCGAACCCAGGACTCTGCATTCTTTACACAAAGTGATTTACCACTAAACCATGGCAGATATACATAACCTGAAGTTTTCACAAACATATCATGCAGCACAATCAGTCAACAGTACAGGAAATGTATTATTATCACACCACATAACCTTTTAATGCAAGACGTCTGGACAAAGTATGGCACACTGTGGGTACAAATAGGGATATATGTCAACTAATGCTCTGATACACTTAAAATGTTGCTAGTTACACAGTTATATGTATTGGAACACATATGTAGAAGGTGATGAAGTATGAAACACAAAAGTGTTGCCACTAGTTAATGACTTCAGTGCTGCGATCATGCGTGACAATTGTCAAGTGAATGAGGAACAGTCCAAAATATGAGCCGAACATGCATGGACATATGGACAGATATATATATCTGTAAATGTAGAAAGATAGACAGCTATATGTATATATATATATATATATATATATATATATATATATATATTAATGTATGACTCACAAATAATCATATAACATCAATTGTATATAGATTCATGCATATGTTCATATATATGTATATATATATATATATATATATATATATATATATATATATATATATATATATACAGATGTACATATTTATAGATACACACATATATATTTATATGTATATATATATATATATATATATATATATATATATATATATATATATATATATACATATATATATATATATATATATATATATATATATATATATATACATACAGATGTACATATCTATAGATACACACATATATATATATATATATATATATATATATATATATATATAGCTATAGCAATATGATAAATATATATAGGTACATACACATGTACACACACAAAAGGTATCAGTAGCTATACATATGTAGAAGTAGTGTGGAAGTACTGGGTGCAAAGTATATCCCTCAGCCACAAGCCTTTTAACTGGCACCTGTGAAATGTGTAGTGTGGCAACCATTCCCACAAATGAGAATACTGACATTAAACATATACCCACCCACAATTCAAAGGACCTGACATGACACACAGGTATGCATACACAGATAATCTTTATTTGTGTACTATACAATAATATATGCCAGTACTGAAACCACATAAGGTTTGAAATATGTAATCAGTCATGAATGCAAGGCCCACACAAAACAGTAGATGCAAGCAATGCGTATATATACCATACTATGCTGTCCAGGCCAAGGCCTTCATTTAGTACAACAGTAGAAACAGGATTTGCCTTCAGGATACATAACAATCAACAATTACAGAAGTAGTTCAGCAGCCGCTAATTACACCCTGTAATCATAGGTTCATAGGCTCATAGGTTGGTACTAGTCTATCGGCCCTAGGGCCTATACAAGCCTAGCCATAAAAATTCCCTGGTTATTTCTTCCCACACTATTTACTTCCCTGGATTTCTGTCTAGCAGGGCGACTGACGTGATCTCCGGGGTGAATTTCCTTTCTCCCATCCAATCATCAAGGTTCCCTTTGAAGAGGGCCAAAGAGGTGCTCTGCTTGACATGTATGAGCAGTCTATTCTAGAGTCTGGGGAGTCTCTGGGTCAGGAACCTATTCCTCCAGCAAGTTTTGTTTATTGTGATGACAAGATTTACATCCCTGGACCGTGTGGCTCTGAGGGATTGGGATTTCTTTAAGTGTAGCATGTCCAACAGCTCTGGGTTTGACATGGCCTTGTATGTTGAGCAGAGATTGCCTCAGAGTAGACGATATGTGACAGAGTATAGCTGGAGTTTTTTAATGTGGTCAGCATAGGTTCATCTGCTTTAGGTCTGTGATTCTTTTAGTGAGGTATTTCTGTGATCTTTCCAGCTGTTGCAGATGTCTTGAGAGGTACATACCAAATGGGGCGTTGTATTCTATAATGGGTCTAATGAGGGATGAGTACAGTGGGACAATGACCTCCTTTTTTCTGGATGAAAAGCCCTTAGTGATGAGGTGTGCCACATAGAAGGATTTCCTGACTGTTGTGCCGATGTGGTTATTGAAGGTGAGACCACTGTCCACCTGTGTCCCTAAGTCTCTTATCACACTTTCGGTGTTTAGTGCACTGCCACCTATGTGATAATTCATGGGTACATGTTTTTTCCCAAAGGGGATAACTATACATTTCTTGGCATTGAGCTTGAGCCCATGGCTCTGGCACCAAGCATCTGTTTCTGTAAGGCCCTTTTGTTGAGTATGCACATCATTTGGAGATTCAATAAAGGCTCCCAGTTTGGAGTCATCTGCGAACTTTGTTAGCCAGAGTCCCTTAGTGTTGGCCTGTACTTCATAAAAGTAGATGCCAAACAAGAGAGGTCCCAGGACTAAACTCTGAGGTACTCCACTTGTCAGTTGTCTGGAGCTGGATTTGGAGTCAGCTACTTTTACAGTGTAGGTTCTATCAGTAAGCCAGTTGGCAACCCATCGAGTGATATAGGGATTAATGCCCAGCTTAGTAAGTTTATCTATTTTTCCAGAATGGGGGATGGTGTCAAAGGCCTTGGCAAGGTCCAGATAGGCTGTGTGGACTGCCTTACCCTTGTCCACGGCTCTGGAGACTGATTCAAAGAAGTCAATACGGTTCAGGAGACAAGATCGGCCCTTCACGAACCCAAACTGGGTGGGGTCCAGTGTTTTAAGGTTGCCAATGTCTTTGTTTATAAGTTCCATGATAATACGTTCCATGGCCTTGCAGATCAGCCTCATCAGACTGATGGGGTGGTAGTTCCCGGGATCCAAGATGGATCCCCCCTTGTGGAGTGGGATAACTGTAGCTGTGCGTCACTCAGTAGGCATGAAGCCTGAGGTGAGGGTATGATTAAACATGACACTTAGGTGAGGTGCCAGTTCATTTTGTAGTTCATGTAGTACACAGCCCGGGATGTCATCTGGTCCCATGAATGCTGTATTCTTAGCTTTGAAAAGTTTTTTACCTGTGTGGCCATTATTACCGGAATTTGGCAATCTTCCAGTATTGAGATGGGCCATTTAGGGGGTGAGAGGGGGGTGAAGTTGGCACTGAATCGATCTGCCAGGATATTGGCAATATCTTTGGGATCAGTATATTTAATGCCATTTTGTTGTAGCTCAGAGCAGAACTGAGCATTGCCATTTAGATTCTTGACATAGTTATAGAATGCCTTGTGATTGTCTTTGGAATCTTTGGCAATTGTATTTTCGTAACTAGCTTTGGAGGATTTTATGAGGGGTCTCAGCTTCTTACTGAGGCTGGTAATGGAGTTTTTTGCATCCTGGGATTTTTCTTTTTTCTGCAACAGTTTTTCCTTTTGTTGTAAACTTTGTTTAGGGCAGGGGACCACCAGATTGGCTTCCTTTTTTTGGAGGAGAGCATCTTTGTTCTATTTGGGATGGCATGATTCATGCATGAGTGGATGTGGTCATACAGTGCCTTAGTGTAGGACTCAGCAGTCAAACTTTCAGTTCCCTTCTCATGGGTGTCATGAGGTTTGTAACTTCTGACTTGAGTAGCATGAAGTTGGCCTTGGAGAAGTTTTTTATGGAGGTTTCTTTACTGAGGTGTGGGGGTGGGATGTGGATGTTAAGGGTGATTAACTTATGGTCTGACCTGACCAATGAGGGGATGACCATAGGTGTGGAGCATCGATTTCCCATGTTGGTAATGACCAGGTCTGGGATATTGGAGCCCCTGGTGGGACTATGGATTAGTTGATCCAGGGCATTGAAATTTATGAATTCTAAGAACCGTTGGGCAAAGGTGTTGGTGCACAAGTAGTTTTCCCAGTTAATGGCAGAGTAGTTGAACTCACCCAGTATTAGGGTGCTTGGTTGTATATTAATATTTTCCAGTATGCTTAGAAAGGTGTAGTGAGAATCTTGGGCATGGTGGGGGATCTGTAGCAAGCTACAATTTGGATTGCAGTCTTCCCTAGCGTTAGTTGCACCTGGAAGATTTCAGACGCATTGTGTTGGGCAACTAACCTGGTGGGAAAAGTAGCACTTGTGTTAAAGTCACAGTATCTTGTACATAACATTGCTTAACCTAACATCTCACTATCACACTGAATAACCCTCGTCTTAACAGTTATATCCCTAAAAAGGTGCCATAGCCTAGGTTAATGGCATAGACCCCCCCCCCCATAAAAGGCTGTACAAGGGCAAGGAACACTGTGTACCACACACTTACCTCTGGAATGTACAAGAACACATATGTGTTCTTCAGCTGTTGCCCCCATATATATGGACAAGGCCCAAAAGTTGGTGTGGGAGTTCATGACATGACTGGGATGATAGCAGTAATGCTAGTGGTAAATAATGATAGGCCATTACCTAACAACCCTTCCTGTATTACAGCAGGACATAGACTGGCATATATGTGGAGGACAGAGGCAGGGACATAGGGCTATATTTGCATTATTGCTGTTACACACCCTGGAAATTGCTGGTGTTACAGGATTCATTGCTGCATACCCTTATGCAGGGATATGACATTGAAATACAAATGTATGTAGCCATGTACTGATAGCACTCAACAGACAGAATGCCACAGATATATCTGGGGCAATACCTGTGTGCTGCACATAAAAAAAACTAACAGCCACTCCCCCTGGATCATATGGATAGGCCCACAGTTGAGAGCTATGCAGACAGACAACATTCCATGAAAAAGTACCATGTACACAGAAACCCTGTAAGAACAGCAAGATACATTGCACACAACAGCACTACTCACACTGTTTGTAGGTCTGGAACCTTACCCAAATGTAGATTTGGCCTGCGTCTGCAGGTTCTGCTGTAAGAGGTATTGCTACCTGCTGTCTGTAACACTGATGTCCACACACAGGAAGGATGTCATCCATACTGTAAAGGTGAAGGGACAACGCCCACAGAAGGCAGCAATTTATAGTACAAGGTTGCCATGACAGTGGTTATCTGATCTACAATACAGCAGGCTGCATGCAATTAGCAACTGGTGGACACTGACTGGTGCAGAGGCCACCACCTGATCATGTGCAATACAAACAAAAGCATGCTGCAATCTATTCAAACCAGCTCAATTACTCTACTGGAGAGACTGAGAGAGAGAGAGATAGAGAGTGGAAAAAAAAACTTTCAAGAAAGGTCACAAAGCTCAGGGTTGTGTTACAGCGAAAAAAACATAACAGGTATGTGAAACCGATATGCATTTACTGGCATGTAGTATATGGCATAGAATAATAGGATGTATGCTGTGAAAGGATGTATATGTGCCATCAGTACTTGTTCCTGTAATGATGTTCTGCTCAACAACTGCACTGGATAATAGTGTCAGACCCTGTGGGCAGTGGAACATACCTGACAAATGTGCAGACCAGCAGTAAATGGCAAAGATATGACCCATGATATCTGTGTTCTGTAAATTACTGTGGCCAACAGCTGGTGGGGGTATTAATGCTGCCATGATAGAGACATGGGTGAGACACCACACCACCTGCAGGACAGTCATGTTAAAGTGCAGCATATCATGCACAACTGCCATAGCAGTATAATATGCTTATCTAAAGTTTGTCACCATATATACCCCTAATGTTAGTCTGTGTTCACATGTGACACATATTTGTGTTGCAGCAAGGCAGAACAGTTCAGCTGTGAAGTAAAGAGGGTACATGAGTGTGGTCCAGATGTTCGTATGCACCACACATACAGATAGATATATGTGTGATACATATTCACAGCTGTGTATGTTTACAGAACCTCGGACAGTTATACATTTATATAAGTATATGAACAACACAAAATGATATCTACACATATATGCACATATATATATATATATATATATATATATATATATATGTGTGTGTGTGTGTGTGTGTGTGTGTGTGTGTGTGTATACAGATATATATATATATATATATATATATATATATATATATATATATATATATATATATGTATATATGTGTGTGTGTGCGTGTGTATACATGTGTGTGTGTGTGTGTGTATGTCTACATATATATATATATATATATATATATATGTATGTATATATATATATATATATATATATATATATATATATATATATATATATATATATATATATATAGACATATGTCAATACATGCCCCCTGCCATGACATGTGTGAGAGAACATCACACATCAATACACAACATGCCTACACACCAGTACATGACTGCAAGATGGAGTGTGGAGTGTGGTGTGTAACCCATGTTGGGAACACATTGCAATAGTATGAGATGGTGGGATATATATGTTGGTGAAGGGTATTAGGCACATATTGGTATGTAGGTCTGGTTGGGTGACAAACAAGACAGCATACAGGGCTGGTATATGACACATGTGGTGGTTAAACACTGTGGACAGGTAGTTACGTTTGGAATGTGGAGACCATTGAGCCCCCACATGGGAACAAAGGGAACATGGTGCCCACCCATGGACAGTCACAACAGCATCTACATGGACATAAAGGTGCCTGGGCTGTGTGCTGGGCAGTAGGGACATGCATGTCGAACCTTGCGTATGTGTACTGCATGCCTCCAGGTGATGCAGCACATACCCCATGTCTCTGTGGAGCTCCCTATGCACAATATCCTCAACCTAACTGGGTGACAGATGTATGCCTGTATATGCTCCATGGGGGGGCACCATCCCCTGAGGTAGTTCCACATGAAGGTAGTGATGGAACAGTAGATAACATGTGCACATTAGGTTGGAGTGGTGTTCCTGCTGGCAAATATCCCCCTACACATACTGGTGTGTAAATGTCATGGAATATATGTGGGCTGTAATAGTCCACACATTCCCAGAACATGTCCAACAGCATGCATAGATATCCCCAATATCACAGAATGGCAGATGTGTAGCAATCACATAGCAGACCTACCACATGCATATGTGGAAACATAGTGGCAGTGACAATGGCATGCAGGTGAAATATCCTGTAACAGCCCAGCAACTCTAGTTTCCCCACAGGGAGCATATCTATAAACACATAGCAGAAAGTGTTGTAAAATACAATATATGACACAATGGTACACATACCGGACACATACCACTAACGTTGTGTGAACATTGTGTTGGAGCTGATATGGTGGCGGGAGACCGATATGTGTATTGTATTATGGTAAACTTGACATATGAGTTGCTCAGACATATTTCCATCATTATGTCTTTCAGGGAGAATGGTGCGCCCAAGGAATCCCGCTTACAGTGCCGCTGAGGAGGAAATTATAATCACCAACATTATCCACAACTACCAGCTGCTGTTCTCATGGACAAGCCAGGACTAGCAGAAGAGAACAGCCATGTGGAATGATGTGGTCCGCAGGGTGAATGAGGTGGGGATGCACAGCCGTACATATGAGCAGGTCCACCACCATTGTAGTGACCTGCTCCGCCAAGTATGTCGCCATGCCGCTGCCATGCGGGGTGACCACCTTGCAACGGGGGGCATACCATCCATTCCCCCCTCACCAGAGTGGAGGAGCTGCTCATGAGCCTGGTAGCACCTTCCCACCCACAAGAGCTACAGACTTATACAGTCATGGAGGCGGGTGCTACACACACACCGGACATGGAGCATGCAGGTAAGGTTCCAGGGCATATCAGTAGACTACTGTAGTGTATGCATCTGTTCAGGTAGATCATGCATATGTGAGATGTGGCATCTTTTGCTGTGCAGTACTGATAAGCAGTAATGCATAATCTGTAGTACTGTGGACTTCAGCTGTTGTTGTACTGTAATATTTCAGCCACCCTGTAGCAATGCCACAGCATCAACTCTATCCCATCTCAATGTAGGTACCTCTGGGATACCAGCAAGGCAGCGGCGGGATGCCGGTGAGTATGGTTTAAGGTTTTGCTTGGCAATTCACTGTGAATGTCATAGCTAAGGTGTAGGCCATGTACACATCTAACACACCTACCCATAATGCATGCTGTACATGTGCACTGACAGAGCACACCCCTCACTAATGGGATTACCAGTTTCAAACACATGCAATACACATTCCATCTCAGACAACTGTGGCTACAGTCCAGTGCACATTGCCCAGGCACAGCTGACATCCGCCCAACATACACAGCTATGTCATACACAGAGCAGTTGAACATGCTACACATAAAGACATACCACTCCCTCTGCTAACACACGCTCCAGGGTCCTAAACCTCATCAACACATTACACTTAACATACTGGAGGGATAGGGCCCTGTCCTGGGGAATCCCCACACTCTGGAATGGACTACCCATACATGTCAGGCAAGGCTACTAATTGTCCATCTTTACAGAAACACTTACCAATTGGATGGGAAATGGGGAATTCACCCTGGGTAGTATGTCTGTGTCACAGCCTGACAGGGGCACATGGGAATAACATTAGTGGGTGGTGCATGGCTGGGAACCCCTGTGTCTAGGCTTATATAGGCCCCAGGACCAATAGACCAGTACTCACCTATGAACCTATGTGTACAACAGGCAACATCAGCCAGGGCTCAATCATGCTCAATAATGGTCTCTACACTCACCATAGGTACAGTACATTGTGTCTGTGGTCAGTCTAAAGGTAGTCTATCACTCATACATGCACCAATTATGATGACATCTGTGAATACACATCAAGCATTCACTAAACACATGTTTCCACATGTGATCCAGAAACACACAGAGGCTGTGAGCAGCAGAAGAAACACAACTGACACACAGATACACATCCTGCAATGGTGTGTACACCTGTGAAGTATGGTGCACAGTATATGCCAGGGTGCTGAAAAGATGCACAGCAATACTGTGGATATGGGTGCAGTGAGTTCTAGGGGGAGGGCCATCACCTACTAACATAAGCCATGCATCACAGCCATGTATAATGTTGGTAACGGGGATTGACTACAGTTGCACTGCATGCTGTTCAGCGCCACATGTCCTACATGCTGACATGTGTGTAGTTACAGGTCTGTGTGTGATACTGTACTGCACCATTTCCTGCTATTGTGTGTGTTATGGGGGTGCAGGAGCTGTCTGTAGGTGCTGTCTGGTGGAGTGTATGGGTTTCCATATATGTCGACTACATATGTGTATGTCTGTGTGTGTGGACATGTCTGCACACACGTGTGTGTGTGTGTGTGTGTGTGTGTGTGTGTGTGTGTGTGTGTGTGTGTGTGTGTGTGTGTGTGCGTGTGTGTGTGTGTGTGTGTGTGTGTACTGTTTAGTGGTGATGTACAGGTCTTACAGTCTGTTCCCTGTTTTCTCCTCACAGGTAGCAAGGTGGGGCTGGGCCCCCCCCACAGGGAATCTGATGTCACTGATACAGACACTGACCATGAGGATAGGTGTGTTGAGGCACAGGAAGGGTCATCAGGGGCTGCCGCTGGGCCACCAATTGACAACCCACAGATATCCACCCCATCCACGCACACAGTCACACTGCCTCTACATACTTCATCACCATTGGCCCTATCTGAGGGACAGCCTACGGTTGGCATTGGCCAGGACAGTGTGGTATCTATGGCATGTGTGTCAGGACACAGCAGCTATAGCCAGATGTCTGGTGGGGTATCACATAGGCAGATGTTCTGGGATGCTCGTCGGAGCACTGCTGGTCATCATGCTCCTGGCAGACGTGCCACATCTATTTCAACCACATGCATGTTCCAGACTGTCATGGAGGCACAGGCATAAATGGAACGGTACACCAAGCAGGGTCTAAGGGTGCAGAGGGCTCATCACACATCTATAACTGACAGCATCTGTGACCTAGCAGGTGCCATCCATAATTACACCGAGGTCATGGATAGACAGTGGGATGAGACATTGAATCTCATCCACAATATCATGTCCATGCATCAGGACAGGGTGGGATGGTTGCGACGGCCACATGGACGTATGCCAGCAACACCAGCAGCTGGAGGTAGTCATGGACATCCAACCAGTCACAGCCGCTCCCGTAGTGGCAGTACCAGCCACAGCACTGTGGGGGGGTGCTGTCCACAGACCGTCATAGCAGACCACGTGCACATGGCCATGGCCAGTCACAAGAAGGACCTGGATCCAATGGATGTCTGTTAAACTCGGGGGACAGTACTCGGTCTGGCTTTGTACCTGATACTGCCTGTAGCATCCCTGCCAGGCACAGGTCCCGTGTCCGTGGCAGGAGACGGTGAGCTGCAAACTCTGCCAGGTACAGTCTACAGCTGTCTCACAATTCCCTGTATAGGGCAGCCACATGGAGAAATTGTGTGCATGTCGACACATGCACATAAACAACGAACCTAGTGCAACCACATACCTGCCCACACATCACCATTGGCCCATAACAGTACTCAGCCCCCCCCCCACACACACATACACACACACACACACACACACACACATTGTCAATTGTATGGCTCAGCCTAAGCCTCTGGCAAACCAACAACACACCTTGTGCATATGACGATACCTGTGCCACTCCCTGACATCCGTAACATTGATGCAGGGACAGGCTAACATGGTGCTGATGCACAGGGTGACTGTACAACAGTGTAGCAATGGAATCATGTGTAGCATGTTGTCAGCAGAAAAGTGAAATGCTAATATCTTGGAAGGTGTAGCTGTGCAGCCATGATGCATCATAGTTGTAATTAACAATGTTGTATTGTTGTCACCAGTATCTATTCTGATTGTGTTGTGTTTGTCCCTGTGCCACATGACTGATGAGTGTAGTGGTGTCAGCAGGCCTTTGACAGTGGACACCAGTAGGTGTAGTGGGTGGTACACATGCCATGACTGGGTACAATACACAGAGCCTTTGGTTTGGATGTAGTACAGGTACATGACTGTACACATGGAGGTATGTCCTCGTGCAGGTAACACATGTTTTGCATATGTAATCCCACCAAGACAGGATAGGCACAACCACACAGTGCTATATATGCAGTCTGCAATGTGGATGACATTGAACATGCTGACAGCAGGGTGTATGTCCGTCTCCCCACTCTACTGTGATCCTCACCTAAGTAACATGTGTGTGTGCCAATGCCAGTTGCATAGCCCTACCCTTAGGAGGGTGTGAGGCACTCAACTACTGTGAATGGTGTAAACAACAACTAACAACCTGATTACATACACTGTACAGTATTACAGACAGCTATGTGGTGGGATAGACGCAACAGTAACTGCAATAATGGCGGTTGTGTCCACAACAGCCACACCCAGTGAGTTATAGCAACCCCAGTAGTGCTGCACACCTCAACAGTGTGAAGGAGGGCATTAACACATCTATGAACTGTGAAGGACTGTATGCCCATGGGATGGCATATGCCAAGCAGTCCTGGTGGAAACATATTCTGTGAACGGAGGTAGAGCCCTTAACAACTACACACATTCCTACATGTGGGATGGTGTACGAAAGCCTGCTATGATCTACATAAGCCTTGTGCACCTCCTAACCCTCATCTACACCTGTCATGATTGGGTAAAGGAGGTATGGCAGGTTCAGGTTGTATTCTCTGCCTTTGACAAGTCCAACATTGGTGGGGTCCCATGTGTTAAGATTACCAGTGACATTGGCCATGGGTTCATTGTTGATATGTTCCATGTCCCTGCAGACCAGGGTCATCATGCTACTGGGTGGTAGTTCCCAGCTGACATGGTGGATTTATGGTCATCTCTGCCAACATTGGTGAATCCATTGTCAGGTGTAGGTCTATTGGATCGTATGAGGAATCCCAGCTACTTACTGCACCTGCCCAGGGGGTTCCCCCAAGCATGGCACATCACTTAAATGTACTGCATGATATGTTAGTAATGCCAGCCTGACATCCTACAGGTGGGATGGAATACTGTGAACATGTACTGCCCTTGTCATGTAGGGTCCTGCTTATGGGATCTGCTAAGGTTGGTATTGTATTGCACGCCAGATGTGTTTGGCTGGGGGGGGAATATCTATCCTTGCCAAATGTATGTTGTTTGGGTGTCTCAAACCCATCAATGGTGTATGTGGACATATATGTTGTGGTTACGTTTCCGGTTCCATCTACAAATGTATGTCCATATATACCTATATTGATATATATGTGTTCACCTTTGACAGAGAGACAATCATTCCTTCGATTGGCCCTTTCTGCAAACCGAAAGGACAAACCTGTCATTTCTTACTGCACCACAGTTCAAAACACAGCAATTCTTAAGGCACATTTGCTGACAATTGAACTGCAAGTTGGAATACATATCATAATGCCAGGGGGCATGCCCCCCTGCACCCCCTGTCTGGGGTGCTGGGCCCCCACAACCCCCCTACTGTGATATGCTAACTCCTAGTTTGCACTACAGTAGGGATAGGCAAATATTCCCCATCCCCACTACAGTGCCATCCGCAAACAAATTGCCTAATCTGCAATGAGCGAATGCATAGTGACATTCGCTCATTGCACATTCGATGCATGTATTGCAAGATTGTGTAATGTTGAGAACATACTTTTGGCCTTCCAGCTTTCGGACACATGGATTTCTCCCTTTGAAAGGTGAGCCATATATATTCTGACATATATGCATTCCTAGTGTTGTATATATATGTGGACATGTGGATGTATACATATATATCTATGGATGTATGTGTATCTATGAATATATGAATGTATTGGCATATATATATATATATATATATATATATATATATATATATATACATATATATTTCTGTACCTATATCTACATATATAGATATGTTACATCCATTTAAAGATGAATATATATACACACACAAATACATCTACATGGCGGAATACATTCCCTGTAGTGTTGTATACCTGGGCTGGATGATATGTATGTGAAAACATCATGGTTATGCATATCTGCCATGGCTTAGTGGTAAATCATGTTGTGCATGGTATGCAGAGCCCTGGTTTTGAGTCTTGCAGGAGCTGTTTATTTTGTTGCTGGGCATTACACAGCCAGTTGGATACAGAGTGAGTAAGACACTTTAAAGCAGTTGTAAGCAGGTTTGCGTGGGTTTGCAAGACGGTAAGCACTGCTAACCTCCAGTTACATTTTCAGGCACTCAGTTAGCTTCTAAATTGCTTAACCTGTGTAGGCAGTGCTTAGCTGTACTCAAACCTGTGCAAACCTGCTTACAACTGCTTTAAGGTGCCTTAATCACTCTCTATCCAACGGGCCGTGTTCTGCCCAGCAACAAAATAAACAGCTCTTGCAAGGATCAAACCAAGGACCGTGCACATCCTAGACAGGGTGATGTACCACTAAGACATGACAGATACACAGATATTCACTGTTTCAGAAACGTATCAGCCAGTCCTGTCATGCAACAGTACAGAGAATGTATAACAACATCTAGATGTCTGTGTGTGTAACTATATTGCAACCTTAACAGATACAACATACCCATATATGTATAGATATACATATATATATATATAAATATATATCTGTTTTGCTAACTCTCGGCCTTTTGGCTAAGATCAAGTGTAGTATCTATATAAATATATATCACTATCTATGCACATATACTTATATATCTGTTAACAGATAAATATATCTATATAGGTATAGCTGGCCATACATCTGTAGATAGCAATTGCAGATTAACAAATACACCTATGTCCACATGCACCATTAATGGGGTTGAGAGGCCCCACACACTAAACGTCTTGTATGAATAGGCATCCCCCCACAGCCAAACACATGCGCCCTGCAATACACTACCAAGTACAGTCTGCCTCCCATAGGACATGTAATATGTGGAAGCCATCAGCGTCTTCAGGATACAGATACACAGACACATGTATGCAGATACAGATATACACACACACACATATATATATATATATATATATATATATATATATATATATATATAAAATACATGTGACTACACATACACATGCAGATATATGTACAGTAAGATACATATGTAGGAGGTGCACACAATATGGAACAGCCACTATGCCTACAGTTAACACCTGAAAAACTGGACACTGTATGGATGACACATACTAATGTCAATCATTGCCTGCAGCATATACCCAAAGAAAGGTCATAGGAAAGACACCACACACAGGTTTGCAGAAATGGAAATCCTTTAATTGTGTACTATAACAGTTCTATATGCCATATCATATAGATGCTCAAATCCTGACAACCATATAAATGGAGTACTGCAACTGTGAAACAGTTACACTAATACAGTAGTCTGAAAAGGTTCACAACTGTTGCTGTCCAGGCCAAGCCCTTCAGAATGCACAATCTCCAGGTGTGTAGTTCAGCAGCATCTATCTACACTCTGTACAAACTTTGTAGGAGGTAAAGACATTTTGTGATCAAATGGGTTGTACCTGGTACATAACAAGGCATAACACACAGAACAGTCTGTATGGCAGGAGGCAGTAGGCTTGCAGTACCCCAAGTCATGTAAGTAATGTCAATATAGGTGGAGTTTACAGTACTGTACATCCACATAACTTGTGGCCGCTTACACCTGATACCCCCACATTTTGTAACAGCCTAGGTCATTTATGGTGCTCCCCACCTAGACTCAATAATACAAGCCCATATACCACTGTTACATACACTGGCCTCTGCAGTGCATAAGGGTGCACATGTGTTGTGTAAGTGACGCCCACACATATATGGCCCCAGCCCCTCTGTATGTGTGGGGTATGCAACAGCAGTGGACTAATGGCAGCAATGGGAATGTGATACACTCACAGCCCACTACAGAATAACCCTCAACAGGATGACATATGTGCAAAGCTTGGTATGTATATGGGGGACAGAGGCTGGAACACAAGAACATATGTGGAACACTGTTGCCATACACTAAGCAAGGTGCTAGTGTTACAGGATAGTCTGCAACATACCCTTAGTCAGGGAATTGAGGTTAGATATAGACATGGATGCAGCCATATACTGATAGCACGCAACACACACACACTGCCAATGTAATATCTGACACAGGACCTGTGTGGTGGATGGACAACACATGATAGGCATACCTCTGTCCAGCAAGAGGTTAGGCCCACAGTAGTGAGCTATGCAGACAGACTGCATTCAAAAGTACACTAGTATGTACACACACACACACACACACACACACACACACACACACACACACACACACACACACACACACACACACACATACCCTGTAACAGTAGTACTATGCAAAGCATTACACAACTCTACTCACAGTCTGTCTGTAGTTCCTAATCCTCCTACAAATATGTGGCCACTCTGAGTGTGCAGGTTCTCCTGTAAGAGGTATTGCTACCTGCTGCTTGTATCACTGATGCCCACACACAGGAAGGATGTCCCTCACACAGGAAATGTACAAGGACCACACTCACATGCTGTAGGGATTTATAGTGGGTGGTTGCCATGACAGTGGTAATTCAATGTAATACACATGTGTAATTTTATATATATATATATATATATATATATATATATATATATATATATATATATATATATGGCTATCTGGATAAGTATATGTACATATATTTCCACCATATGTCCTGGACATGGAGTGTAGCTGTACACCAGCCCCTACAGTCCCAAAGTCATAGTGCAAGGGAATGACAGGTATGTATAGCAGGTATATTACTAGATTGTTGCTACTGTCATTGGGATTGTCTTCACAGACATGGTGTGTGTGGATGCTGACATCTGCTTATAACATGTGTGTCATTGGCTACTGAGAGACATCCTAAGGAAATCATTGTTAAGTACCGCTGCTAGCATGTAATGCCCCTGTGGAGTGCAGCAGAGTTATTGGCCACTATATGTGGAACTTCAGACATACCCTTTACAGTCCAGAGGTATACACATATTCCCTTAGTGCACCACATGTGTACCAGGCCTGACAATATGGATGTAGACAGCCATGTAGATGGGTATAACACATAACGACTGGTATACATTTGGCACCATAGGTGTTGGATTCACACACTTCTGTCTGGCCTGACAAATAATGATTGCTAGTACAGGGGTGCCATGGACACATACCACCCACTAGATATTGACGTACATCTGTACAGCATTCCACTGCTCTGACTGACATACATGACATTTAAGGGAGGCCCAGCAGCAGTACATCTGGCAAGTATCTGCACATAACATCCCACTGGTTAAGTACACTAAGCTGCTAGGCATGTAACAATGCACTCTGCAGGCTACAGGCAGACTGGCCTAACACTGGCCTACTTCTCACATGGGGGAATGCACATGTGCCTGCATATATAGCAGGCTTGACAGACATGTCACAGTACAGGGTAAGATACACCTATGTGACAGTGCATAACCACAACCAATGTGAACACAGCCACAGCCACATATGGTAAGCTAGCATAATATTACAGTACATGGACTATCTGTTCTACACCTTCCTCATATGTGCCACTCACAGAATGACCCTACATATACTTGGCTGCTACACAGTTTGTTATGATGGCTGTCTGTGGTATGGGACATGTGTGTGTATGGCCCTACAAGCATGCACGGCAAAATGGTACCATACAGTGGGGCAGCATGTAACATCTGATAGAAGGGAAGCTAGAACAATGACATCTACCACAGTCTGTACACGGGCTGAAGTACATATTAACAATACACACACTGCCAACATTCACCATCACTACACAGACCTCAGTACTGTACAAACATCCAAAGAATGTCCAGCTTATGTCATGAAATATAACCACTACTGTACATGACGTGTAGTAATCTGATATATCACTGGCTTGTTTTCGGATATGATGACAGTATTTATGGTGTACAGCACATATGCACCACTTCATGCACGCCATACGTACAAAGGTTGACAGAGGTGTGGCTGACAGCACATACACAAGGCCAGTATAGACATGTTGCTGTGATAACCTCATATATTTTCCATTGTAACAGGGTTTGTTGCAACATATGTCCTATGAGGGATATGAAGTCAGTAACTGTCACAGCCTTCACCATCTACAGTCTGCAATCCTCACACTACCTTCTGAATTCCACAGATTGATGCACTGTGGTTAACACATGAAACCATAGGCACAGCACTGTCCAATCTGCAGATGACCCTGCAGATGGGGATTCCTCATATACATGGAACTGACATGGGAGGTATTGTGACATGTACGAAAGGCATATCCAGACAAACACTGTTAAACTAACATTACTCTAAATGCAGTATAGCAGCACTTACAGTCTGTAGTCAGGTCAGGCACATCCCTCTCCTGTTGGTTGCCCTCTTTCCACAATGTATGTTGTTAGAGGTAAATCTCCAATCCATCTTGGATGCTGTTTGCCAAACATCAGATCTAGTTCCTGCTCACAGTGACTGCAAAGGCCCAACACCATCCATGATGTTCCTAGGTATTGAAGTATGTTTCCATGCAATTGGCTATGGGATTGTTGCCACAGCTGTTCCACATGCAATCAGCTAGAGGAGGGCTGCAATTCATGCAGAGGCCATCAGCTGATCATGAGCATCACATAAAATACACATGCTGCTGCCTAAGCAAGGCAGGTGTGGGTCTCCACATCCACCCGAGAGGGAGTGGGGGAGGTAGACAGAGACAGATACATGTCAAGGAGGTGGGAGGGTAAAACTGAAGCATGTTTGTGTCACACACCTACCAGCACAGGCTATCAAACCCCCGACAACTATGTTGTGCTATCACAGTTCGATGCAGTTATTGGATGCACCACATGGGTTATTTGATGTGGATCACTCAGAACATATATGTGAGGGTGAGTGACATCTGCAACAGGGATACGGTAGATATACGGTAGGTGTCGTACACATGCCTGTCTGCATGAACAGGTGCCAGTGTCAACACAGGCACACTCACACAGGGATGCACACGCATTGGCACACTTGGCAGGGCCAGGAGTGCAACTCATCAGTAGTGGGATTGCAAAAACACATCAATGTGCAGGTATCACATGCACCACACAGGTCATACGGAGGCTGTATGGGCAAAGAGTATGAGGAGATGTTAGACATCAGACAGCATGCTTCAGTATGCCCTGGGGGGGTTGTAGTGAGTGTGGATGTGGACATACGCATCATACAACACACACACACACACACACACACACACACACACACACACACACATGAACACATAGGGTGTCAGGTCTGACATGCATGGGTGCATGTCTACATGGGTGTGTGATGGTCAACTGTGCCAGCAGGCTGTACAAGGGTAGGCAATGGGTATACCATTGCACCAGGCCACATGACAATGGTCTGCATTGTGGCTTAGGCTTGTAGTTACTGCATTTCCCCACACAGGTGGGTATTGCACCCCCATCCAGTTAGCTGGGTGACTATTGTGTGTGACCAATGCTGTGCACCACATGCCATGTATGTATTCCTTAGTCCATGACATGGATGGTGCCTGGGATGTGCACACCTCCCACATGCATGTACATTGACATGTGGAACTGTACCTGGGGTGTCTGGCCCATGTTGTGAACACAGATTATCATCAGATGTACCAGTCTTGCCCACCTGTGGCAGGAACTGGTAATGGGCAGCAGGTTTACCCTTCACCTACATTGATAGCATGCCAACAGCATTCTCTGATGTCAGTGCCATCTGTCAATTTAGGGCACGTTGTCAGGCATGGTATGTCCATTGTGAGTCACATGTGAAGGCACCACAGGTGGTGCAGGTGTCCATTGGGGAACATGATAGAGGTGCACTGTCTGCATGTACTTGCATATTGGACAGAGTGGCATGTCCTCTGTAGCCCACTGCTATCACTGCATAGTTACTATCAGTGGCCAATATGCAGTGTACTACCCACATATTGGCTGTTGTCTAGGCATGTGTGTGCGTATGACACATGGGTTGAGTGTGTGCTCTGGGTAATAGTGGGGTTGCTAATTTGGATTGGCTGGCCTTGATGTCACATGTATGGATATGGCTTTGCACCCCAGCCTCCCAGCTAATTTAAATTTGTTATCCCTGTATAGTTGACATTGTGATATATAGTAGGGCCACCATGAAAGTAATAAGCAAAACCCCCTCCACATTGGCCACATGTGTCATACACGCAGCTCTACACAGGATACCAGTTACACACACACACACACACACACACACACACACACACACACACACACACACACACGCACACACACGCACACACACACACCTGTCATGTCTGGGAGTTGAACCCCTACCTAACTAGTTTATTACTCTACAGCACTACGCAGTTATAGTATGCTCCGTGGACATTACTGGAGTACTTCTTCCCCAAAGGTATATTTCACAGTGATTGACATCAGCAGGATTACCAAAGTAGGCCATTTCACCTGTATTGCGAGTGACAAGCCTAAAATGCATTGCTCCCTACACAGACAGTGAGACACACACAAAACATTAACAACTGTCAGTGGGTATAGAACCTCTGACCAAGGCTTACACCACACTACAGCATGGAGCTGTTATAGGACACACCACAGAGATTACTAAAGACATCTTTCTCCAAAGGTGTATTTCACACTCAATGACATCAGCAGGTTTACCAAAGTTGGGCATTTCACCTGTACTGTAAGTGACTAGACTAAAATGCAGTGCTCCCTACACAGACAGTGAGACACACACAAAACCTCCACAACTATCATGTGTGGGTATAGAACCCCTGACCAATGCCTATATCACACTACAGCATGGAGCAGTTATAGGTCGCAACACAGAGATTACAGGGAGCTTTCTCCCCAAAGTTGTATTTCGCAATGAATGACATCAGCAGGATTGGCAAAGTAGGACATTTGAAATGTACTGCAAGTGAGTAGCCTATGATGCATTACTCCATATACAGACATTGCAACACATGCAAAACATCCAGAACTGCCATGGATGGTGATGGAACCCTACCACCGTTCTAAATCACACTACAGTAGTACACAGTTACAGGATGCGCTATAGACATTACTGGGTTATGACTTTCCCAGAGGTGTATTTCTAGGTGAGTGACATCAGCAGCCTTGCCAACGTTGGGTATATGAATTCTAAGGAGTGTGTCTGACCTAAAAAACATTGTTCTTCACTCAGTCATAAACAGACAGAGTTACAAAGGCATACAGATTCACACACACAGTTGCCAAGTCTGGGGTTAGAACACCTACCGAATTATTTTATCACACTACAGCAGTACGAAGTTGCAGGATGTGCTATGGAGATTACTGGGCTCTGATTTCCATAAAGATGTATTTCTAGGTGAGTGACATCAGCAGCCTTGCCAAAGTTGAGTATATGTCTTGTACGGGGTGTGAGTGGCCTAAAAAGTATTGCTCTTTTGTCAGTCAGACACACATATTTGCCAGGTCTGGGGTTAAAACACCTACCTAACTACTTGATCACACTACAGCCATGCACAGCTATAGGACACGCTACAGGGATTATTGGGCTGTGATTTCCCAAGAGGTGTATTTCTAGGTGAGTGACATCAGCAGCCTTGCCAAAGTTGAGTATATGTCTTGTATGGGGTGTGAGTGGCCTAAAAAGCATTGTTCTCTTCTCAGTCAGACACACACACACAGATTCACACACAAGTAGACAATTGCCAGGTCTGGTGTTAGAACACCTACCTACTTTATCACACTACAGCCATGCACAGCTATAGGACATGCTACAGAGATTATTGGGCTGTGATTTCCCAAGAGGTATATTTCTAGGTGAGTGACATCAGCAGCCTTGCCAAAGTTGAGTATATGTCTTGTACGGGGTGTGAGTGGTCTAAAAAGCATTGCTCTCTACTCAGTCAGACACACACACAGATTCATACACAAGCACACAGTTTCCAGGTCTGGAGTTAGAACACCTACTTAACTACTTTATCACACTATAGAAGTACACAGTTACAGGATGTGCTACGGAGATTAATGGGCTATGATTTCCCCAGAGGTGTATTTCTAGGTGAGTGACATCAGCAGCCTTGCCAAAGTTGATTATGTGTATTGTACAGGGTGTGGGTGGCCTAAAAACATTGCTTTCTACTCAGTCAGACACGCACACACACACACACATTCACAAAGTTGCGAGGTCCGGGGTTAGAACACCTACCTAACTACTTTATCACACTACAGCAGTACACAGTTACAAGTCACACTACAGAGATTACTGGGCTAGGATTTCCCCAGAGGTGTATTTCTAGGTGAGTGACATCAGCAGCCTTGCCAAAGTTGAGTATATGAACTGTACAGAGTATGAGTAGCCTAAAAAGCATTTCTCTCTACACAGTCAGAAACAGAGAGACACGCACACAAACACACACTCACACAGTTGCCAAGTCTGGGGTTAGGACTACTACCTAACTAGTTTATCACTACAGCAGTACGCAGTTATGGGACACACCATGGGGATTACTGAGCTACACCTCTCCCAAAGGTGTATTTCACATTGTATGACCTCAGCAGGCTTGTCATGATACTGCTATGAGGAGGGCGGTGTGTGCATGGGCCATAACCCATTCATGTAGGAGTTGACATGCCGCATGTGGGCACACACGAGGTCATATGCCACAGGTACGTGTATACAGCTACTAGGTGACTACTTCTTTGTACAGTCATGTTGCACAGCTGGCACATGCAACATGCCGTCATGCTGACAGATACTGGTGGCTAGTATCTGCAGTGAGTGACAACTGCACCTCATGTGTTTGGGGCCCTTTGGCTGTGTGCTGGGTGTGGCAGGCCCAGATGGCTCCTTGTCATGGTCACCCTCTTCAACACATCTATGTTTGTCTACCTTTGTCTTATTATAGTGTGTTGTCCTTACATATATGTCTGTATTCCTATCCACTGTGTGTGCAAGGCAGGAGTGGTGCATACTAACATGTGTCTGCACTAAGAACTGCAACTGCCAGATATGTCTGGTCCAGTGGTGTTTGCTGACATGGCCTTCATGTGTTTAAGTGTGTGAGCATGCCCAGTATGACCTTTCAGTATGTTGTTGACTGACATTGCCTTCATTCCTCAGTGTGTGAGCATGCCCAATTAGGCCATCTATATTGCATGTGTGGATCAATTCCAGGTAGTTTGTACTGCGGTGCTGACCTTTGTGTTGTACACAGACAGGTAGCATGATGTGTCTGCAGGGTATACATCAGTCATTTGGCATTGACTGTTGCTACATTTCTGTATAGCGGGGGGGACACCTGACTGTTTCTACATTTCTACACAGGGGAGGGGGGCACACCTGACTGTTGCTATAAGTGTATGTAGGATGGTGGGGCACACCTTACACTTTTACCCATTTGCTAGGACTGTACTAGTATGTCGGGTACACCATTTCAGTCTGTAGTCGTACCTATCGTGCTGGCTAGAGGCATACCAGTGTACTACAGATCTTAGCTTTAACTACCTACATATTATTTTCTGACTTACTAGCCTTCACAACGTACATCCAATTGGCTGACCTGCTATAGTCTGTCTTTGTAGGCCTGGGGTAGGGGTTACCCATGGGGCTCATTCAGAGGCCATAGTACAGCATTTTTTTGTGTTTGTCTACACCTATCCTGCTGGCTGTGACTGTTGTTGGGTACGAGCCCCCCAACTGACATGTGTAAGTCACTTACCTTGTGGGTGTCCCAGTATTGAGGGTGGTGCTGCAGGGCTGCCTATGTCGGATGCACATAGTACACTCCCTATACATGGTTGAGCACAGGTAGTGTCATGTTCGGCATCCCTTTGAGTGTATGTGTGAGTCGGAGAGAGGTGTCATTCCCTGGGTCCCTACTGTGTCAGTGCATGTGCTATGCATTGCCTCTTTTCCAAGGCCAGGGTATTCTGGGCATCCCTCCTTCTGCCTACTGGGGCAGGCTCAGGTTGTTCCTCCTCCAAGTCACTCTGTGCCTGTGCAGGCCTTGGCACTGATGGGGGGCTGTGTGGCTCTGCCCCATGCTGTTTCTGCTGTAGCTGTTTCCACAGGATCATATTGTGTAGCATGGCACATACAAGGATAATTTGGGTACATGTAGTTGGTGAGTACTGCAAGGCTCCACCAGAAGTGTCCAGGCACCGGAACCGTGACTTGAACATCCCAAACACATGCTCTATTATGATTCGTGTTTGTGCGTGTGCCTCATTATGGAGTTCTTGTTCGGGTGTGTGTGCATTTCTGATGGGTATCATCAGCTATGGCTCCAGTGAATATCCAGCATCCCCCACTAGGTGACCATGTAGGATGTCCCCATTGGCAAACATCTGGTACAGCTGCATCAGATGCCAGATGTGGGAATCGTGGTAGCTTCCAGGGCAGCCAGCACACACATTCATTATTATGCCCTGGGCATCACACGACCTGGCAGTTGATGGAGGGGAAGCCCTTGCAGTTGATGTAGATCCTACTCCGCTCACCTGGTTGTGCTTTAATGCATATGTGCATGCAGTCTATAGCACCCAATACCTCAGGGTATTCTGCTATTTAGTGAAAGAGACGCATATTGCTGGCCAACGCCTCACGGGTGATGGGGAAATATACGTGCTCACCAACATGTGCTGACATGGCATCCAGGAACTGGTGGAGTAACCTGGATGCTGATGCCTGTGAAATCCCCATCATATCCACAGTTGGCCTTTGGAAGGTATCTGTAGTTAGTATTCTTAGGCCTACACATACCTTGGTATCCACTGGGATGGGTTCCCCTCTGTTAGTTCTGTGTGTCAAGGGTGGCTGGCATAGCTCAACAATTTGCTGTAGGAGGTCCCTGTCCACCCTATAGTGCTCCACTATCTCCAGCTCATGTAGCCCTTGGTAGGTTACCCTGGGTCTGTACACTCTTCTTGGTCTTCTCACTGTTGGTTGCTCAGCAGTATTCACATTCTCACCACCCTCAGCCTCTTGCACATGCTGGTTTATGATAGCAAAAGCAGCCCCTAACATTTTTTCTCTTGCTTTTGTTTTGTAAAATTTCCCCATCTGTATACACTGGTGGTGCAGAGTTTTTGGAAAAAACAAGGGGGAAAGGTGTTTGCATAGTTTACACTGGTGTGTTTGGTTGGGCTGGTCTGCTGCTTGTGTAATTGGCTGATTCTGATACATTTCACTTGTCAGCTAAGCTAGTTCTCCTTGATTACTTTCCTACTGCTGTTTTCCCTTCCCATTGCCTCCCTGTTTAAGCCTGTGTGCATGCCGTGCAAATGGAGTGCTCAAATGTGCACAGAGCTGCTTTTTCCTGGCTTAACTTCCTTTTTCTTCCTGTAAAACCCAGTGCATGGCGTGCACACTTGCTTACACTTTGTAAAGAGTGCTAGGCAGGTTTAGACAAAACCCTAGCAATCCCAAGCCACAGGTCTCCAATCCACTTACAGTATGTCTGACACCCCCCCATGATGTCACCTATATCCTAGTCTTGCACCCAGCTATTTATACTCTTACACTCTTGGGACCTGCCTTACACCCTGGGGAAATCTGGGATTCACTAACCTTTCCCTCATTTGCATAGGATTGCCTGCTAATGCATAGTTACATGTCCCACACTGAGCCTCCCCCCTTAGCAACCATTACTCACTGGCCAGGTTGTCTTCTGCCTGCCATTGACTCGCATTGCTGAATACTGATTTTAGTTAGAATGGTTATTTTAGGTTTATTTTCTTATTTTCCCCCCGATCCCATTTGCACGCTGCTGCCCTATGCTTAAACAGGCGAGATCGGCGAAAAAAAAAATAAAAGTTTTTTTTTTTTTTTAAACAATTTGCAATGCCAATGGCCTTCTACTTGGCCATTGGCATGCTTCCTCAATGATATGCAGCATTTATTTAGAGCTGTCATAGCTCCGTTTTACAGATTGCAGAAATGTACTCGGTTACTAACCGAGTACATTTCTGCACATTGCACTCGTCCTGCACGGACAGCTGCCAGCTTCCTGGATTGCATATTACCCTCATTTGCATGGTTTTCACCTGCAAATGAGATTAATTTGCATACAGGATCTCATTCCATGCAGGATTAGTCTAAGAGCTCACGTGCACATCCCTGGAGCTCGTTCCTGGATCACACGTCTGCCATATTGCTGAAAATAGCTCTTAGACTAATCCTGCACATTCTAAAAGGCTTTGTAAATCCGGGGGATAATATTTCCAGCTCTATTTCTAGCCTTGTATTTAATTAATTTGACATTTTGGAGACAAAAACAACAAACAATAAAACCAAAAACAGTACTTCAGAAAATGTTATTGCATATAATTTCTTTCCTCTGAAACACAAATGCTTGAACATTGCAAATCTGAGAATGATATTTTGAAAAATGTTACTTTTCTTTAAATACAACCATGAATGGGTAAAGAATATGCCTATTCTCTTGTGTGTGTCTGTGTATATGTGCACAAAATCTAGTGGTGACCTGGAATGTGATGTTAATATCAGTGATGTGGAAAGTGCAGAATGTAAAATGCCCACTCATTTCAGAAAAATCTTTTTCAAAATTCTGATATCTGTGGTGTACATTTGAGGTAAACACTTCAATGTTTTTGGGGATCAAATCTCATGTTACTGAAAAAGAAAAACATACCCCGGGATTCATGAAGCTCGGCGCAAGGATGATTTTAGCCTTGGACCGAGCGTCCTCATTACAGATGGTGCAGCAGCACCATATGAATATTTATGAGGGTGTGCCGCCACACCCTCGACGTGCACAGGAAAAGTGTACGAGTGCAGGGGGCGGGTATAATTGCTCTATGGAGGTGTAAACATGCCCCGACAGTTGCACAACCTACTATGCTTACTATTAGAGCCCGTCTTTGTTGGCTGGCGCAGTCGTATTAGGACCACCCCGGGGATGTAAGTAATATTTCGAAATGGGCATAGCTTATGCCCATACCTCTCAACCCCTAAGAGCAAATCCACTGGGCAGGACACAAACCGTTGGGGGAACAAATTGGGACCATACCTCTCAAATGTCCTTGATTTCCAGGGACGCCCCTTATTTTGACTCAAATTCTAACTCTGTCCCACTTAATCTCTCATAAATCTAGTGACTTTTGGAGGAAAGGTGGTGACTTGCACGCAATGAATAATGACAACAGTTAAGAGTTATAAACGTCATTTACCTCAGAAAATGTGCATTAATTCATATGCTCTGAGTCTGTCAATGTGTCAAGTTAATAGCACTAATATTTTAAATGTGTCTCTGATTGTCCCTGATGTTGTCATAACTTGTCCCTGATTCAGTTGATATTTGTCCCCAATCGTTTGAGAGGTCTGATAGGGACAGAAAGCACATATTCCACTTACAACCTTAGAAGGATGATAGAATAATAGGTATGCAGTATCATGACTCGGCTGAAGGATGTGGAGTCCAAAACCCATTTACTTGTTTGTATTGAATGGTGTCATTTCTCATGTATTAGCCAAACAGGTGCAGATTGCAAAAGGAACACACCAATAGTATGAATTAAACTCAGGACAGGCCGCAGATTCCATACAGTCGAATGCCATGCTTACACCTAATGGGCAGCTATTCCAGATACTGTAGGCATGTAATCCGATGTAATAGGCATCACAAGGTAATATCGTAGTACTCACTCCCACCCAGGGGTTTGAGCGTCAGATGCAAACACCAAATGCAGTGTATTTGCAAGCGTGGAAGCAAATGGGTATAAGCCTGTTTGGCCGCCGGTATGCGAGTATCACACTGACGAATCAATGTAGAGGCTAACTGAGTGTAAGAAACTGTAACCGGAGGTTAGCATTGCTTAGCTCCACGCAAACCCATGCACACCCGCTCACAACTGCTTTAAAGTGCCTTAATCACTCTGTACCCAGCAGCTCGTGTTCTGGCCAGCAACAAAAGAACCAGCCTCTGCAAGGCTAGAACACAGGATCCTGTACATCACAGTCATAGTAGTAAATCACTACGCCATGATAGCAATAACTATAAAGGAGGTATCAGCAAACTAATCCTTACAACAGGGAAATAAATCAAATATGTGAACTGAATCCATGTACAGTGTAATGTTCTATAACCTGCCACAGACCATAAATATGTGAATTGGAATACTGCAGTAAACATAAAGTTGAGGTGTCACTGTAATAAAGTTCAGAAGTCCCCAGGATCTCATACAGTGAATGTGCACATGAATGACAGATACCAGACACATACATAGTCTGTAATGAGTTAGACATTGTTGACAAAAGTCAAATATAATGCTAGATAACCAATAAGCAATGCTAACTGCTGCACAGCCCAAGTAATTGTAAGTAATTTGTAGGGAAGCCAATACAATATGCCTACAGGTACACCTCTTTAAGCAGTGCCAACCTGAAGTAAGTATGTGTGCCCATAGCTTAGCCTTTTCGAAACTGGCCAATTACTGAAAAGTGCGGGAATCTGGCCCTACTTAAACCTAAAAGGCAGGAATATGACTCATAACTGGTTGTAGCATCCCCCTGAAGGCAGAATGGCTGGAGTGGGAGAAGGCAGTCGCTTTAGAGTGCAGTGCTGGGGCATCCAGGAGTCCAAATTCATGGTATGGCTCCTGGTAAAGCATCATGGCAGAAGACTACTGCAGGGCCAATACCAGGGCTCACAGTACAAAATGGAAGCCTGGGACAGTCTCGCCCGTGACCTCACTAGTGCCACAGGTATCCCCTGGACTGGTGAGCAGGTCAGGCACCACCATGCAGACCTGAAGCGGCGGAGGGGGATGTCCTGTAACAGTGGATCCAGGAATCAAGGCAGATGCAGAATGCCCCAGAACTGAGTAAGTACTCCTTTCACTACATAGTTAATAATTGCCTAGCCTGTATATACTATGGATAGGTATGGCTAAATATCACTGTACTTCCCTGACAGCTGCAGATAAGCATGCTGCGAACCAGCAAGCCTTTGATGCTAGGCTGCAAAGGATGGGACACGAGGCAGGTTAGTAAATAGCCTGCATGTACTGTCATAACAAATAAATGTAAGAGCCTGAAAAAGTGTTGTACCAGTATACAGAATAGTGTAATATGCTGCAAATAAAGGTGTAACCCCTGCATTGCTTCTGTTTACTCTGCAGTCATATGTTGTTGTACTGTTGCAGTTATTAAATAGTACTGCTGTAGTGAGCAGTGTTACCCACACTGTGGTATGCAGATACAATGTGTATGAAGTGCTGTATAACAATGTCAGAAGTGCAAGCAGGTCAGTCATATTACACAAAATACATTGCAAAGCCTCACAACAATTGCCTGATAGCATAGTGTACAGCGATCTTAACTGCAATGCTTTTGTCACACAAAGCAGGTCTTTGGATCCCAGGAGCGTTAGTAAGTTGTATGCATAATCATTCCACAAAACTGCACACAGTCTGTTAGAATGTTCAGAGAGAAAGCTGTATGCATATTTACACTTAACAACTGTACAGATTTTGCTAGAATGCTTAAATAGAGAGTGGTATGCATATTCATACCCCTCAACTGTTCCAATCTGCCCAGTATGTGCTGATAAATGGCCCACATCACCTGCCTTTTGCCCTGTTCCCCTGACAAATTAGTGTGAAGTTCCAAGAAATGTAGGCAGCTGTTAATGACATATAACTGATAGTCAGACTTGTACATAGTCAGATAATGTATATGCAAACATACCTGTCATCACAGTATCTCAGCCAAAGTGTATGAGTGCAGTCTCAAAACATGTTGCATTAACACCTGCATTTTGTGAAGCCTGTATATAAGACAAAGGTCCCGTACATACTAATCTAAAAACATACCATTGTACAATATAACGCCATTGGGTAGTATAATAATACATGTAAGGGATAGACCACTGCAGTGACTATGAATGTTGTGAAAACTACAACGATGTATTAGTTGTTAATTGAAGTCTCTCTCTCTCACCCCTACCATATCTGCAAACATAACCCTTTTACACAACTCATTTGGTATGTCTACACTCCTTCCCTTTGTTGGGACATATGTCCTATTGGTTTATAAATATTCACATCTGTTTCTATGCATGTACCATGTAAAAATACACCCATATTTGTGACCTGTTGCCATCAATAAAACCTGCATGTTGTTGTAATGGCCACTGTTTACCCATATATGCATGGGTTCTGCCTGCTCTGCAACTATGTTATATCTGGTGCCCTGGGTAATGGGAATACCTAAGCATGCTGTTATAACTAATCATGAATGCTGTTGACTATTACTAACCCATATCTGCCTTAAACATACTACAACATAGCTCGTATGGGAAGGCCGGTCCCAGGGGACCCCCCAGTCCCACCTCAGCTGGCCATGGCACAGGGCGCCAGCACATATGGGGCCCAGTCTGGGACCTCCTTGTCAATTAGACCTGCACCACCTTTGGGGGGAACCACTGCAGGGGATGGGGTTTGGCCCCCCCAGGAGCGGGAGCGGACAGGAACCTGTCATCCGTGGTACGGTCCAGGCTGTGGTGCGTAGGAAACTTGACAGGGAGATTCGTGACTGGCTATGCCAGCTTGAGAGCTGAGTGGTGCAACTAGAGGGTGAGCCTGCCCCTCCTCACAGACCCCAGCACAACCACCTTCTGGGCTGTGAAGGTGCACTGTATCCATTGGTGGGCTCATGGGCTTGCGATTTCCAAACAACCCTCCACGTCCAAGGTGTTTCCCCTCCACATGTGTCATATACAGCCCCTGTATGTGTCTTGTTTGTCTTGTCTGTCATCCTACCCAACCTATCCTCCCTGATCATACCTACTCTCTTTCCCCAACATCCCACTCTCACCTAAACATAAAAGAAAAGAAGGGCAATCTGTTCCCGCAAAAAAAGCACGCCCCATACATAGCTGTCCATTTCGCACACATGTCCACTGGACACATGTAAATGTTTCTAATTGGCATCACAACATACTATTGTTGTCCTCACTCTTCTCTCAGGGTTGTGTGTCCAAATGTCCCGCCAAATTTATTGCATATGCAAAGCCATTGATGTAAAAGAAATGGACAGCTATGGACCTTCCTACACCCTTCCTGCACATCCCTATATATTTTCCCTACTGTCTTTCCCTCTTTGTGCCCCTTTTTCACCACTTTCCTATCAACACTTTTTTTCTTTTCTTTTAAAGAAGTTAGCACGGGGGTAAGCAAGAGTAAGCACTTTTAAGGAGCAGTGAGTGGGTTTCAGCCTGTTTGCATGGGGGTAGGCACTGCCTACACAGGTTAAGCAATCAAGAAGGTAACTGAGTGTAAGGAACTGTAATGAAGAGTAACCACTGCTTACCGTCGTGCAAAACCATGCACACCTGCTCACAACTGCTTAAAAGTGCCTTGGTCACTCTGTATCCAACATTCTTGTTCTGCCAGCAACAAAATAAATGGCCTCTGCAAGGCTCGAAACCAGGACCCTGCACACCACAGCCAATGTAATTTATCACTAAGCCATGGCAGATATACAGACATCGTATGTTATCACAAGCATATCATCCAGCACAGTCATTCAACAGTATAGGAAATGTATTCCATCATGTAGATGTATATGTGTGTGTGTTTATGTCCAGATATAGATACATACATATATATAGCTATATCAAGAACATCCCATGTGACAACAAAGCATTAAAAAGGAATGAAAAGGGAAACACCAGCAACGCCTGTATTATGTAGTGGTGTTTTCCTATGTAATATCAAGACTCCGTCAGACAGACATGTGTCATTAATACACACAAACATTTGTACCTTGGCCAACATTACTCTGTGCATTTTATTTACATTAACACAACAGTTCCTGTCCAATCATTATGTGAGAACAGTACTCTTGCAAGATGCTATGTGCGACATCATCATGAAAAAGCTAAATGGGGTAACCATAGAGGGACCGGTAGGATCATGTGTACAATAGGGTGGTCTGCATCCTGTGTACCTGGAACCTTTAGGAGTCATGTGCATACCAGGATTATGTGCCTGAGAGACAGGAGTGAGGACAACATTAGTATGTTGTGATGCAAATTAAAAAGGTTACATGTGTCCAGTGGACACATGTGTGAAATGGACAGCTATGTATGGGGCAAATTTTGTTCTAGGAACAGATTGGCCTTTTGTTTCCATAAGGTGAGAGTGGGATGTTGGGGAAGGAGAGTAGGTATGCTCGTGGAGGATAGATTGGGTAGGATGACAGAGAAGACAGCATACAGGGTAGGTATATGACACATGTGGGGGGATAAACCTTGGATGGGGAAGGGTGTTGGGCAGTCACAAGCCCATGAGCCACCAGATGGAAACATTGGGACGGAGGTCCCCACCCATGGGCAGCCACCACTGCACCAAAACAGCCGCAAACGTGGCTGTGCTGGGGGTTGTCTAGGAGGGGCAGGCTCACCCTCTAAATGTGACACTCTGCCCTTGAGCTGGCATATCTGGCCTCAAAACCCCTTACTGAGCCCCCTACGCACCACTTCCGGGACTGTACGATGGCTAACAAGTTCCTGTCTGGACCTGCTCTGAGGGGGGACAAGCCCCATCCTCAGTGGCAGTTCCACCAGAAGGTGGTGCAGAGCCAACAGAGGTGGAGGTCCAAGGCTGGGCCCCAGATGTGCTGGTGCCCAGTGACATGGCTAGTTGAAGTGGGACAGGAAGTTACGCCGGGACCTCCAATCCCATACAGCCTATGGTGTTGCAGTTTAACACAGATATGGCTTAGAAATAGTCAAGAGCATTCAGGATTACTTATAACAGCATGCATAGATATGACCATCAACCCAACACAACAGATGTCATACATTTGCAGAGGGAGCACAACACATGCATATATACTGTATGAAATCTGTACAAAGTGTAGAAGTCTTGTGACTGCAGCTATGAACAGTGGCCCATTATTGGCATGTCACTGTGAGAACCTCGGACAGTGACTGTCATACCACTGTTTCATGTGACATATGTCCAATCAGGGATGCGATGGCAGTAACTCTCATCACTATCACCATGTACTGACTGCAATCCTCACACTATGCTTCTGCAGTTCACAGATGTGTGTTCAGTGAGTAACACAAGAAACAAATGGTTCCACACACTGACAGTCCACAGATGGCCCTACAGATGGGGGTTCCCTCACAAACAGAGCACTGTCTTGTCAATTTAAAAACATGCAGACTAGCCATTACCACACACAACTTGTTAAACTGGCAGTAGTCTCAATGAAGCATAGCTACACTTGCATGCTGTAGTCATGTCTGGCACATCACCCTCCTGTCTTTAGGCTATTTTCCACTGTGTATGTTGTTTGAGGAATATCCAGATATCATCTGTGATGCTGTTTACCAAACACCAGATCCAGGTTCCACTCACAGCGTCTGTCATGGGCAAACACCAACATGATGTTCCTAGATATTGTACTGTGTTTCCATGCGATTGGCTATGGGAACATCACCACAGCTGTTTCACATGCAATGAGCTAGAGGAGGACTGCAATAGGTGCAGAGGCCATCACCTGATCATCACTTACAAAACACAAACTGCTGCTGAGCAGGTGTACAACTCCACATCCACCAGAGAGTGTGTGGGAGGGACAGACAGAGGCAAAGCACATCAGAGAAGGGCTTGGAGACTAAAACCTAAGCATCATCTGTCACACACCTACCAGTACAGGGGTTCAAACCCCTGACTGATTAGCCATTACTATTACAAGTGCATGCAGTTACTCCAAGTGCTACATAGCTGACATGTTGGTGTGCTGTAAGAACATATATGTGTGCTGGTGAGTGACATCTGCAACAGAGATATAGCAGACATACATTAGGTGTAGCACACATGGCTGTCCACATGAACAGCTGTCATTGTCAACACAACCACACTCTCTAAGGTAGACGTGTCCAACCTGCGGCCCGTGGGCCGCATGCGGCCCTCAGAGCTCTTCCATGCGGCCCTCAACCTCTAACTGCAACATTGATGTACGCATGCACCAAAACACTTTTTTTGTTTTATGTTTTTCGCTCCCATGACCTGTAACGCTAATGTTGGTGTGCGCATGTGCCAAAGCAACCTTCTAGTTTTGTTTTTGAGCCAAAAAAGGGTCAGTGTGTTTATGCCATTATTTTGCACCGAACAATCAGTGTGTGTGTGTGTGTGTGTGTGTGTGTGTGTGTTCTCGCTGAAGAGGGACTCATGTATGGATTTGCCACTGTTGCCTTTGAAAGGGACAGCAATTACCTGTGTTAATAGGCAAGTACGGAGTGAGTGAGTGCATGCATGAAAGCAGAATTGCGTGCGTGAAAGTAGATGAAGAGTGTGTGTGTATGTGTGTATATGTGTGCATGACAGAGAGAGACGCATGCACAAAGATGCTAACAATGATCAGTCTACCTACTGAAAACAAACAAGTTAGCTCACAAATATATCATACATTAAGAGTACACTTTCATTAAATTGTGGCTTTCCTGACAGGGAGGGTGTTGTATTGAACATGAACTCTTACCTCTTAACTGTATGGATTTTCAAAGAATGTCTGAATTTTTGCCTCATCTTCCAATTTGTGTCATTTGCTTAGGAAATAAAAGTAGTCATCCAAGGTAATGCAGTTCCAGGGAGTAAGAATGAGACAGCAGCCTAGGGTTAATGGGTCAGTAGTGGACTGACTATGTGGGACTGTTGCATATAAAGTTGTATTGTTTTTCAGACAAACAAAAAAGCACCTAGTACTGTTTTTTCATTGGTGGGTTCTAAGCAGTGGTAGATTGGACAACAGTAAGCATAGCTTTGGCGGATCATCAATACTGGCAAATCAAATGGGCACAATGTCATTTTTTAAATGTTGGGGATTTTAGTGTGTATGTGTGTGCTTATGTGTTGGGAGTGCTGCAACAGTAGATGATTATTAAAGACAGAGACTTATGGACTGTGGAGAATATGTTTCTTTGTTTCAAAACCTAATACTTGGGTACGCATGCCAGAAGTAGATTTTTTAAGACATAGCTTCTTGTCATTTACAGTGGATGGATATTTACATTTAATGGACAATTTATTAGCGTGGGCCTGTGGGGTTCTGAAGGATGTCAAGTCTGCCACTGCCAATGTCTTGTAAAGTGACCTGGAAATGGATATTAGGATGTTACTGAAAAAATATAGTAAGTCGGCTTAGAAATATAGTTTAACTAAACAAAGTGTACTTTCAATTTACAGGCCATAATTTACTTTATTTCAGGTAGTCCAGATACCGGTAGATTGTATACCATTAGACTTAATTAGTGAGAGCTGTCATTCTGGGGAAACAAGCAGCCCTAGTTTCAGTGAATGCTCTGTGGTTGCTTGCAGGTAGGAAGTTGCAGGATGTTGATGCAATGTGTTTTATTTATTATTTTAATGCATTTGTCATTTCAAAGCATAGTTTTCTTTGATGCAAAAGAAGGCAGGACTGAATGAGCCATATAATGTTTAACTGACAATAATGAGATAGAAAGATTATAAGTGATGTATAATGTCTGCAGCTACAGTTGTTTCAATGGTGTCTGTGATGCATAACTATTTTTGGGCCTGTGTCCCACTTTTCTTTTTCGCTTTGTCCAAATTTCTTGCTCTAAGGTTGAGAGGTATGGTTCCATACTAAATCAGAAGTTGTATTTACCTTGGAAGACTTTTCAGCATAATTATGAAAAACAGAGCCTTTTTAATATCTCTGCTTATTTCCAGTATAAACTGCCATGTAACCTTGCAAATAACCTTCTTATTAAGCTACTTTACTTCTTTTGGAATTGACAGGTATGATTCATCTGTTTGGACATAAGCATAGAGTGCTAATGTGACTGATTTCTTTCAGCAGTCTGTGGTTTACATAATCACAATAACTTTTCTGTGTTTCTGGGTGTGTAATCAATTTAACCGTTTTAAAGATGTTTTCCAAAAATAAATAAATATATAATAAATAAATAATCCTCTCTACACTTTGAGCTATTGACAAAGTCTGGGAATTTGTTTTTTTCAAAAGCGAAGGTCAGCATTACAGCTCAGTAAACTGTCAGTCTGTGAGTAACTTCTGCACAAATTAAAATGTGTGAATGCCAAATGGCTTTAGATTGGAGGGAAGTTTATTTTTATTTATTTTACATTTGTTTACCGGGAAAGTCCGACTGGACACAGGTCCATTTTCAGCGGTGGCCCGGGGAGAAAAGCTCCAAAAATAACAGAAAACAATATAATACAATACATGAGAGAGAGAGACAGCAAATTATGGATGTAGTACTCATACAATATGACAGAGATTACATCACGTAACAGTGAGAATCATTGAGGTACAGAATAAACTTAAAAACATTTTTTTACAGTTATAATTACAGCAAGGCAAATATCAATTTTTAGGAGAAAGCTGTTTGTACATAGCTGAAGCTCTGAAACAATATTTTGGTATGGTATGGATTAACCTGGGGATTGACACAAGTTATATGTTTACACCAGTATGCAGCATTATAGTTTATGGTTTTCTTATTGATTTACTTTTTGCCGAGCAGTTGTTTGTTGATTTATTGGTGGTCCTTTTGGTAGTGGGAAATTACATGGATGAATCCATCTCTATTATGATTTTTTTTCAGATATTTTGACTTCCAGACAATTTCATTCAGTGAGTGGGTGTCATGTGATTACTGAGGTTGCCTATTTTACAAGTAGAGGCTTTTTGTGTGTGTGTGTGTGTGTGTGTGTGTGTGTGTGTGTGTGTGTGTGTGTGTGTGTGTGTGTGTGTGTGTGTGTGTGTGTGTGTGTGTGTGTGTAAGAGAGAGAGATTTAATATGTGTACTGAATATAATGTTGCAAATGGAATTCTTAGTTAAACATGTCCCTCTTCTTGGGCAACTAGACTTGAGTAACCAATATTAGATCTTAGCCATCCAGCTGGGAAAGGTTAATATGTGGATTTTCCATCTGGTTTGATGAAGGCTATGCTACTTACCCAGGACTACATTTATGGGTATCCATCCAGCCATCGTGTTGCTGAACTACATTGTTTAATAATGAGAGGAGATTTTTACAGAAGTAGAAGGTTTTTGTGTCAAGAACCTGTCCATAAAAAGTGGCTTGTTTATGTTGCAGTGAAGGCTGTGGTCTTTGTAGTGAGCGTTTTAAATATAACCAGTATTTCTGAGGTAGAGGAAGTCTCTTAAGGCAGGATCTTTCTTAGCCTGGAAAGCAAGCTAATGCTGACATTTATAGGGGCCAGTGAGAGACAGAGGAAAGCAAGAAGCTTTTTAGTCTGTTTAGATAACTAAGTGAACTTAGTCCTTTGACCTTTTTTGGCAGAAATGGTTGTAGTCTTTCTTTTGGCAGGGTGTTTTGCTGAGGCAAAATGGGGCACTGCACTCAATAATGGCTCTTTTAAAGGAAGAATACAGGGATGCTATGACCTCCTTGTCCCTGGATGAGATACCCTTACTAATGAAGTGGGCCATGTAAAAAGCTTTCCATACAACAGAGACAACATGGTGGTCAAAAGTCAGGTTTCTATCAACCTGGGTGCCCAAGTACCATACGACTTACTGCATGCTTACAATATTGTTATTAATGTGATAAAAAGGTTGATGATGCATTTTTTGGCAATTAGCTTGAGGCCATTTTTCTGGCACCAGTTATTTGTTTGGGTGAGACCCTCTTGTAGCTTATTCAGAATTGTTTTATTAAGTCAGTAATGTGAATTCTTTACTTTATTGCAAATTTGTTGGGTTATGTTTGTGGATTATAGTATTGTAGGACTGCTGATGTTGACATTTTACATAGTTGGACTGCTGGAATGGCTTTCCCAGTGAGAAATGCTAGTGCTGTAGTGAATATCTGTTTATTTGTAAAAAAAAAAAACATATATATATATATATATATATATATATATATATATATATATATATTAACTAAGATGTTAGAGTTAATTGTTGGTTACAGAATTAGAATGAGAATTAGAATTTTAAGGCAAATATTAGGCATTTATTACATTTATTCATTGTTCAAATGCACCTACAGTACAGCCAGGAGGTCGACTGTGGTCTTTCGGAGCAACAAAAGAGTTAACTATATGATATATTTTATATGCGGCCCCAAGACCATTTCTGTTCACTCAATGCGGCCCCAGCAAGCCAAAAGGTTGGACACCCCTGCAAGGGACTCTGACACATTGCCACACTTTGCCAGGCTCACAAATACACTTCCTAACTACTTAGTTTGCCAAACTGCAGTAATGCACAGGTACTACATGCACCACAGGGGATATTCTGAGGTTCTATGAGCTAGGGCATGTGAACGTATCTGACATCAGTCGATATGCCAATGGGAGTTATACTGGGTGTGACTGTGGTTGGGAGCATCATACCCCACACGCAGACACAAGGTGCCAGTACTGACATGCATGTGTGCATTGCTTGATGGGTGTTTAGTAGTTGGCTGTGCAAGATGTCTGTACAAGGCTGGGTGAGGGGTAATCCTTGACATCACGCCACCCGACAGTGGTGTGCAGTGTGGTTCAGGGGTGCAGTGTCTGCAATGTCCCACAAAGATGGGTATTGTATGAACTGTCCTGTCATCCTGGTTACCACTGTGTATGGTCATTGCTTTGCAATGCATGCCATGTCTGTGTTTGATAGTCCTTGACATGGACATTGCCAGGGTTGTGCATGTCCAGCAATAATGTACAATGACATGTACAAGTGTACCTGGTTTGGCTGACACATGTTGTGTATACAGACTGTTATCATCAGATATGCCATTATTGGCCTGGTGTGGCAGGACCTGCTAATAGATAACAGGTTGATCCTGCACCTGCATTGATAGCATGATACAGGTATTCCCTGGTGTCAGTGGCATCTGTCCATACAGGGCATGTTTGTAAGGCATTGTATGTCCTTTGTGGATCACATTTAATGGTACCACATATGTTGCAGGCATCCAGAAGGGAACATGGTGAAGGCACATTGTCCGCAATTATGTGCCTATTGTACTGTTGGACAGGGTGCCATGCCCTCTGCAGCCCACTGCAATCGCACCATGCCTACTATCTGTCATCAATGTGCAGGGTACTAGCAACATAGCGGGATATTCTAGGCAAGTGTGTTTGTGTATGACACATGGGTTCAGAACGTATTCCGGGTAAAAGTAGGGTTGCATAATTTGTTTGCCAACCCAGTCCTTCGACTGATTGACATCTGTACTCCTCATGAGGTGGACGTTGTAACATATAATATGGACACCATATAGGAAAACTACAAAAAACACTCCCCAATATGTCCAGCGGTTAGACACTCACAGCCACCTCCACACAGGCTCTGACTGTCAAACACACACACCTGCCATGTCTTGGAATAGAACCCCCTACCTAATTAGTTTATCACACTACACAGTTACAGCACAAGCTATAGAGATTACTGGGTTACAGGAGTCCCAGAGGTGTATTTCTAGGTGGGTGACATCTACAGGATTGCCAAATGTGAGTATGTGAATTGTAAAGAATGTGTATACTCTAAAAAGCATTGTTTCTTTTTCAGGCAGATAGACACACACACAGTTGGTCTGTCTGGGATTAGAACACCTACAAAACTAGTTTATCACACTACAGCATTATGCAGTTATAACACACGCTACGGACATTACTAGGTTACAGTAGTCCCAGAGGTGTATTTCTAGGTGGGTGACAGCAGCAGGATTGTCAAAAGTGTGTATGTGAATTGCAAAGAGTGTGCATACTCTAAAAAGCATTGTCCTTTTCTCAGACAGACAGACACACACAGTTGGTCGGCTTGGGATTAGAATGCCTACCAAACTAGTTTATCACACTACAGCAATACACAGTTACAGCATGCGCTATGGAGATTACTGTGTTGCAACAGTCCCACAGGTGTATTTGTAGGTGGGTGACATCAGCAGGATTGCCAAAGAAGGGCATTTCAAGTGTATTGTGAGTTGTACAAGTCTGTTACCTGTGTGTACCCACTGCTTACTGTCGCAAAACGCATTTACACCTGCTTAAAAATGTCTTATTCAGTCCTAATTGACAGTATCAACACTCTTTGCAGGTTTTGAATCCTGGACCATACACACTGAGGTCACTGGACTTACCACTAAGCCATCTGGGTTGTATACATGTTTCATGGATTTTATAATACACATCTTACTATAGGTATTCCACAGTACTGAAAACAAATGGGACAGTCACTTTGTGTACATATGTACAGTACCCTTGAATGTACTGTACTCTGTGAAACAACAAAGACAAGTCTACATCTGTACAACTGTCATAACTAAATATATATATATATATATATATATATATATATATATATATATATATATATATATATATATATGCACCTACAGGATGTGTACACACACACACACACACACACATATATATATATATATATATATATATATATATATATACATATACACAGCTACAGCTATATATATATATATATATATATATATATATATACACACACACACGTCTGAACACCCTTTGTGACACAGAAGGGTTCCAAAGGAACTGACATGTACACAAAACAGAGGCATCTCTTGTTTTATAACATTTAAATGTTAATCAGTTCACCAGAGAAGGAATGGTGGTTGTGTATGTGGAGTTTGGGGTGGGGAATGATGGCTAATGTAATCTACCCCGGGTATTGTGGAATTTGGGTGGGGGAATGATGGGTATGGACTTACACCCCGGTGACCACTTCTGTGTCACTGCTCAACAGTGGCACAGGAAAATAACATACCCAACTGTAGTCGTTCTTGACTGTGTATTCTTTTCCATTCCTAACTATGTAATACTTTGTAGACTCCATTCACCACAGATGACTACCATGGTGTGCAGCATGTTAAAAGACATTACACATGTGTATGCCTGGCTACAGGGTAGTCACACACACAAACACACACACACTTGTCAGTATTGTGCACACACGTCTTGCCTATGTAAAGGTAACTAGAACAGTGGTATGCAATTGGGGTATGTGCCACAGAGCACATACAATTACACTTACTCTGATTCCACTTCTGAGCTGGGTGACATTACATGACTGATTACTTGCCGTGGGGTGGGGGGAAAGAGAGGTTTATGAGTTGACAAGGATAAAGGCCAGTGCAAAAGGAGGTATCTCTTTGGAATGCAGCAAAACCCACTGTCATGACAGGATGCAGACACAAATACACACACACCCAACCACACTCAGCCATTTTCTGACACACACACTCGGGCATTTGCTGACACATACACACAAACAGTTGTGAGTGGTGGGATCAGAACTCCTGCCTATCTACAGATCACTATTATAGTACTACGCAGTTACGAGACGCACCACAAAGATTACACATTCCAAGGCAGTCAGAATGCCCTTCTAAGATTGAGGACAACAACAGGGATACTGACAGGCAAGATGTACATAGCTGTAAACCTGTGTGTTTAAAGTAGGAGTCCATTACAACCTGTATGCACAAAAAAGACACATCATCTGCAGGTAAGACATAGGTAGGCCTGAGAGGTATAGTTGTGGCACAACAAGCCCTGAACTGTGGAATCTGTGGAATGGACAACTACTATCACTATAGTACTGAATATAATGTTGCAAATGGAATTCTTAGTTAAACATGTCCCTCTTCTTGGGCAACTAGACTTGAGTAACCAATATTAGATCTTAGCCATCCAGCTGGGAAAGGTTAATATGTGGATTTTCCATCTGGTTTGATGAAGGCTATGCTACTTACCCAGGACTACATTTATGGGTATCCATCCAGCCATCGTGTTGCTGAACTACATTGTTTAATAATGAGAGGAGATTTTTACAGAAGTAGAAGGTTTTTGTGTCAAGAACCTGTCCATAAAAAGTGGCTTGTTTATGTTGCAGTGAAGGCTGTGGTCTTTGTAGTGAGCGTTTTAAATATAACCAGTATTTCTGAGGTAGAGGAAGTCTCTTAAGGCAGGATCTTTCTTAGCCTGGAAAGCAAGCTAATGATGACATTTATAGGGGCCAGTGAGAGACAGAGGAAAGCAAGAAGCTTTTTAGTCTGTTTAGATAACTAAGTGAACTTAGTCCTTTGACCTTTTTTGGCAGAAATGGTTGTAGTCTTTCTTTTGGCAGGGTGTTTTGCTGAGGCAAAATGGGGCACTGCACTCAGTAATGGCTCTTTTAAAGGAAGAATACAGGGATGTTATGACCTCCTTGTCCCTGGATGAGATACCCTTACTAATGAAGTGGGCCATGTAAAAAGCTTTCCATACAACAGAGACAACATGGTGGTCAAAAGTCAGGTTTCTATCAACCTGGGTGCCCAAGTACCATACGACTTACTGCATGCTTACAATATTGTTATTAATGTGATAAAAAGTTGATGATGCATTTTTTGGCAATTAGCTTGAGGCCATTTTTCTGGCACCAGTTATTTGTTTGGGTGAGACCCTCTTGTAGCTTATTCAGAATTGTTTTATTAAGTCAGTAATGTGAATTCTTTACTTTATTGCAAATTTGTTGGGTTATGTTTGTGGATTATAGTATTGTAGGACTGCTGATGTTGACATTTTACATAGTTGGACTGCTGGAATGGCTTTCCCAGTGAGAAATGCTAGTGCTGTAGTGAATATCTGTTTATTTGTAAAAAATAAATATATATATATATATATATATATATATATATATATATATATATATAAACTAAGATGTTAGAGTTAATTGTTGGTTACAGAATTAGAATGAGAATTAGAATTTTAAGGCAAATATTAGGCATTTATTACATTTATTCATTGTTCAAATGCACCTACAGTACAGCCAGGAGGTCGACTGTGGCAACAAAAGAGTTAACTATATGATATATTTTATATGCGGCCCCTAGACCATTTCTGTTCACTCAATGCAGCCCCAGCAAGCCAAAAGGTTGGACACCCCTGCAAGGGACTCTGACACATTGCCACACTTTGCCAGGCTCACAAATACACTTCCTAACTACTTAGTTTGCAAACTGCAGTAATGCACAGGTACTACATGCACCACAGGGATATTCTGAGGTTCTATGAGCTAGGGCATGTGAACGTGATCTGACATCAGTCGATATGCCAATGGGAGTTATACTGGGTGACTGTGGTTGGGAGCATCATACCCCACACGCAGACACAAGGTGCCAGTACTGACATGCATGTGTGCATTGCTTGATGGGTGTTTAGTAGTTGGCTGTGCAAGATGTCTGTACAAGGCTGGGTGAGGGGTAATCCTTGACATCACGTCACCCGACAGTGGTGTGCAGTGTGGTTCAGGGGTGCAGTGTCTGCAATGTCCCACAAAGATGGGTATTGTATGAACTGTCCTGTCATCCTGGTTACCACTGTGTATGGTCATTGCTTTGCAATGCATGCCATGTCTGTGTTTGATAGTCCTTGACATGGACATTGCCAGGGTTGTGCATGTCCAGCAATAGTGTACAATGACATGCACAAGTGTACCTGGTTTGGCTGACACATGTTGTGTATACAGACTGTTATCATCAGATATGCCATTATTGGCCTGGTGTGGCAGGACCTGCTAATAGATAGCAGGTTGATCCTGCACCTGCATTGATAGCATGATACAGGTATTCCCTGGTGTCAGTGGCATCTGTCCATACAGGGCATGTTTGTAAGGCATTGTATGTACTTTGTGGATCACATTTAATGGTACCACATATGTTGCAGGCATCCAGAAGGGAACATGGTGAAGGCACATTGTCCGCAATTATGTGCCTATTGTACTGTTGGACAGGGTGCCATGCCCTCTGCAGCCCACTGCAATCGCACCATGCCTACTATCTGTCATCAATGTGCAGGGTACTAGCAACATAGCGGGATATTCTAGGCAAGTGTGTTTGTGTATGACACATGGGTTCAGAACGTATTTTGGGTAAAAGTAGGGTTGCATAATTTGTTTGCCAACCCAGTCCTTCGACTGATTGACATCTGTACTCCTCATGAGGTGGACGTTGTAACATATAATATGGACACCATATAGGAAAACTACAAAAAACACTCCCCAATATGTCCAGCGGTTAGACACTCACAGCCACCTCCACACAGGCTCTGACTGTCAAACACACACACCTGCCATGTCTTGGAATAGAACCCCCTACCTAATTAGTTTATCACACTACACAGTTACAGCACAAGCTATAGAGATTACTGGGTTACAGGAGTCCCAGAGGTGTATTTCTAGGTGGGTGACATCTACAGGATTGCCAAATGTGAGTATGTGAATTGTAAAGAATGTGTATACTCTAAAAAGCATTGTTTCTTTTTCAGGCAGATAGACACACACACAGTTGGTCTGTCTGGGATTAGAACACCTACAAAACTAGTTTATCACACTACAGCATTATGCAGTTATAACACACGCTACGGACATTACTAGGTTACAGTAGTCCCAGAGGTGTATTTCTAGGTGGGTGACAGCAGCAGGATTGTCAAAGTGTATGTGAATTGCAAAGAGTGTGCATACTCTAAAAAGCATTGTCCTTTTCTCAGACAGACAGACACACACAGTTGGTCGGCTTGGGATTAGAATGCCTACCAAACTAGTTTATCACACTACAGCAATACACAGTTACAGCATGCGCTATGGAGATTACTGTGTTGCAACAGTCCCACAGGTGTATTTGTAGGTGGGTGACATCAGCAGGATTGCCAAAGAAGGGCATTTCAAGTGTATTGTGAGTTGTACAAGTCTGTTACCTGTGTGTACCCACTGCTTACTGTCGCAAAACACATTTACACCTGCTTAAAAATGTCTTATTCAGTCCTAATTGACAGTATCAACACTTTTTGCAGGTTTTGAATCCTGGACCATACACACTGAGGTCACTGGACTTACCACTAAGCCATTTGGGTTGTATACATGTTTCATGGATTTTATAATACACATCTTACTACAGGTATTCCACAGTACTGAAAACAAATGGGACAGTCACTTTGTGTACATATGTACAGTACCCTTGAATGTACTGTACTCTGTGAAACAACAAAGACAAGTCTACATCTGTACAACTGTTATAACTAAAGATATATATATATATATATATATATATATATATATATATATATATATATATATATATATGCACCTACAGGATGTGTACACACACACACACACACACACACACACACACACACATATATATATATATATACATATACACAGACACAGCTACAGCTATATATATATATATATATATATATATATATATATATATATATATATATATACACACACACACACGTCTGAACACCCTTTGTGACACAGAAGGGTTCCAAAGGAACTGACATGTACACAAAACAGAAGCATCTCTTGTTTTATAACATTTAAATGTTAATCAGTTCACCAGAGAAGGAATGGTGGTTGTGTATGTGGAGTTTGGGGTGGGGAATGATGGCTAATGTAATCTACCACGGGGATTTTGCAGTTTGGGTGGGGGAATGATGGATATGGACTTACACCCCAGTGACCACTTCTGTTTCACTGCTCAACAGTGGCACAGGAAAATAACATACCCATCTGTAGTCGTTCTTGACTGTGTATTCTTTTCCATTCCTAACTATGTAATACTTTGTAGACTCTAATCACCACAGATGGCTACCATAGTGTGCAGCATGTTAAAAGACATTACATGTGTGCATGCCTGGCTACAGGGTAGTCACACACACAAACACACACACACACACTTGTCAGTATTGTGCACACGTCTTGCCTATGTAAAGGTAACTAGAACAGTGGTATGCAGTTGGGGTATGTGCCACAGAGCACATACAATCACACTTACTCTGATTCCACTTCTGAGCTGGGTGACATTACAAAACTGGTTACTTGCAGTGGGGTGGGGAAAGAGGTTTATGAGTTGACAAGGATAAAGGCCAGTGCAAAAGGAGGTATCTCTTTGGAATGCAGCAAAACCCACTGTCATGACAGGATGCAGACACAAATACACACACACAACCACACTCAGCCATTTTCTGACACACACACTCAGGCATTTGCTGACACATACACACAAACAGTTGTGAGTGGTGGGATCAGAACTCCTGCCTATCTACAGATCACTATTATAGTACTACGCAGTTACGAGACGCACCACAAAGATTACACATTCCAAGGCAGTCAGAATGCCCTTCTAAGATTGAGGACAACAACAGGGATACTGACAGGCAAGCTGTACATAGCTGTAAACCTGTGTGTTTAAAGTAGGAGTCCATTACAACCTGTATGCACAAAAAAGACACATCATCTGCAGGTAAGACATAGGTAGGCCTGAGAGGTATAGTTGTGGCACAACAAGCCCTGAACTGTGGAATCTGTGGAATGGACAACTACTATCACTATACAGGATTACAGTGGTCATGCCCATACACATAAAATCACAGAACTTGATTAGATGCATTGACTCCAATTACACAAGGTGACAGTGGGCATGCTCATACACTTAAGACGAAAAGAACACCACGACCAACAGAGTACTTCCGAAACGTTTTAATCACTATTTCACACACTAAGCGCTTTCACCATCATTACATGGCTTCTTCAGAGTGAGTGGTAGCAAATCAACAGACCATTTATATACATACATTAATTATTCAATCATTCAATTTATAAATTTAAAACACATTCATCTTAAAATAACATGTGCAAGACAAATACATCCCCAACCCACAAGTACAATATTAAATGTATAAAAACTATACTGTTGTAATATTTACTATTGTTGGTTACCCTTAAAAGTAACTAGATAATGTATGCCCTTTGTCTCAAAATAGGTCTTAGAGAAATAAAATCATTCAATCCAGGTGGCATTGAAGCATTCAACATAACCTGCCATTTATATTCTAATAATTCCACCTTTAATTTTTCATCACCTTCTCTTTCATTAAACAACACCCTATCAATAACAAAAAATAAAAATCTCTTAAAGTTGGTGCAAACTGTACTATGTGTATATAGAGCATTATGGGAATCATGATTCGTAATAGCTCTAAGGTGTTCACCTATCCGGTCTTTCAATCTTCAAATGGTCTTGCCAATGTAGAATGCACTACAATTGGTAAACGTGGCTAAATAAACCACCTTTTGTGTATTACAATTCACTCTACCTGGGCATGGGATACTCCTATTGTATCCATGTACACTTACAAAAGGTCCATCACTGATATATCTACAAACCCTACAGGTCCCACATCTATTCATTTTAGATGTTGTGTTTCTGGGAATATGTTGTTCTAAAAATTCTTTGATGTTTCTTCCCCTAGAATAAACAATTCTGGGGACACAACCTAACAGGTTTTTAAGTTCCCAGTTAAAACAAACATCCCATGCTGTACATACTACTTCCTCTATCCCTATTGTCTGATTGTTGTATTTTAAAAATAAAACTTTTGTTTTGATGTTCTCAAATTTTCTATATTATTCACCCTAAGTATAGGAGGAAACACTGTATCTCTCTTACGCAATACCTCTTTACGTATTTTAGTCAACAATTTGAGGGGATAGCCTCTTTTCAGAAACATCCTAACCAATGTATACAATTCTTTTTCCAAAACTTTATTGTCACTAATAAGTCTGGACAGCCTTACCATTTGCCCCTTCACTATACCCCTACGTTGATGTATAGGGTGACAACTTTGGTAATGTAGTAAGGAATTATATGTTTCTTTCCTATATATTTTGCTCTCAACACCATCAATGATTTTGGTTAAGGTTATATCCAAAAAATCTATTGTTTCGTTATTCCAGTTACTAGTGAATTTAAAAAATGTAGTTGGACCATTAAGATATTCTACAAAAGACATGGCTTCTTCTTCACTGCCTTTCCACAAAATCAGGACATCATCAAGAAATCGATTGTATAATACAATTTTGTCTTTGTATATTGAATTCAAAACAAATTCTTCCTCCCTATGGAGCAAAACCACGTTGGCAAAAATGGGGGCACATTTTGTCGCCTTTGCCACACCTGAAATTTGATGGAAAATCTTCCCTTCGAAAATCAAATAATTGTTTTTCCGTACTATCTCCATACAGGATGCTAAAAAATTCACTTTGCCATTACTCAAACATTTACTCTTAACTAGACTTTCTGTAAAATAGTTTATGCCCTCTACATGGGGTATAACCATAAACAAGTTAACTACGTCAATAGTTAAGAAAGACCATTCAGTGTCTCCATTTTGTAAATTACTGAGCCTCTGCAGACAATGCCAGGAATATTTTAAAATATGTTGAGCCCCAGCCACAACCTGCTGTGTATTTTTGTCCACAAATGCTGCCATAGGCTCAGTTTTAGAGCCTTTGGATGAAACTATAGCTCTAAAAGTTGGATCATACAAATCTTTATGAATTTTTGGAATTCCAAACACAGCGGGAGTGACTGGGTAATCAACCTTTAAAAAATTGTAATCATCACCATTTATTGCTCCCTGGTATAATGCGTCCAACAAAATCAAATCTACCCTATGGTAGGCTATATTTACCTCATTTTGAGAAACTCGAAGGTAAGTGGTGGGGTCATCCAGAATGTCCTGCATTTTAGCTATATAATCAAATCTAGACATTATAACAGCCCCCACCCTTATCTGGTTTCATAATTCTTAATTCTCTATTGGCTGCCAATTCTGATAGGGCTTCCCTTTCACTTCTATTTAAATTGTCTTCATAGTGAACATTACGATTCATTTTTATGCCATTCAACATCCCCCCAATACACATTTTCTCAAATATTGCAACTTCACTATTGTATGGTGGAATAAATGTACTTTTTTTAGTTAAACCACCTATTGTTGAGTCATTTCCCAAACCATTGTTTACTTCCATATGATCTTTAAAAAATACAACCAAATTTAACTGTCTAGCATACAATCTAATACTAGTATAGGCATCTACAGCATTAATTTTGTGTTCAGGAACAAAAGAAAAGCCTTTACTCAATAAATCATGATGTGCTTCTTTTATATCCATGGCACTGTAGTTGTATACATTAAAACCAGATTTTTTAAAAACTTTTAAAGTGGGCAAAACATTTGCAGGTGTAAGCAAAGAATCATCAGAAGCATACACCAAACTGTTGTCAATAGTGGATGTTTCAAATATATTGTCAACAATTAATGTCTCTTCTTGTTGTAGTTGTTGTTGGAGCACTGTCCCTTCTTTTGATATTTGTTCCTCCACTGCTGTGGTTGTTCCTGCTGTCATCCAGCATAATGCTGGTTTCGTTCTAACCCTTCCCTTCTGTTCTGTAAATGTTCTGACCTCCTTAACTGTGGAGATTGATCTAAAAAATCATGTTGTTCTAAATCAACATTATTGTTCCCAAATGCACTTTCATTGTGTTCATCATTCACTTGAACACTTGTACATTAATTGCATCTAGCCATTTCACCCCACTTTTTGATACTGGGGGGGGGGGGGGTAGGCCATGTTAATTTTATAATCATGCATATCTCTAGATCATTTTTTAATCTTAATTTTGACACTTTTGTCTACATATTTTTCCAAATTTGTCAAAACAGTTTGGTAACTTTTAACATATTGAAAACACAGTAAATCATTTACAATACTCTCATTTAAAGAGACAACTTCTTTTTCAAGTGCCAACAACTTACTTTGATTGTTTTTGATAGTAATGCCCATTGTTTGTAACCCCGTTTTGTCATACAAGTCCACAAGTTCTTTGTATGCTTGTGTGCCCTCATCTATCCCATTCGGTAACTTCCATAATCTAAGTCCTTTTGGTACTTGCTTCAGTGCCATGGATTTAGTTAAAAAAGCATTGTCGAGTTGCAGGCCTCTATATTTCCGACACACACCCTCGAACCGATCCAACTGTTTCTTTAGAGTTAAAGTAGTCCTTCCCTCCTCATTTGGGGCCGAGAAGTCCACTTCAGGTAGGCTTAGCCATTGTTTGATGTCTCTTCCATTTTGTCGACTGCCTGCTTGATTGTTGGTATTGGCATTGCCTGTAGTGTTGTTCACCGCTTCGAGGGCTGGCGGTGAATGTAATGTAAACAGTTTGACTTGCTAGTCGGTTAGCGTCACTTGTGAGTTACGTAAAATGTTTTTGCTATTCAGCAATGCCGTCAACTGTTTAACTGAAACAGTCAATTGTGCTACGGCAGCTTCCATGTAAATACAAAGTACTAATGTTAAATAAGAAATAAGGTGTTCCAAAGAACACTGTTACGAGCCTCGGAAATACACTTGAGTTGAGTGTAAACCACTAAAACACCAAACAAATACCCAATGGATATAGAACTAATAAGATGAAAAGAACACCACGACCAACAGAGTACTTCCAAAACGTTTTAATCACTATTCCGCACACTAAGCGCTTTCACCATCATTACATGGCTTCTTCAGAGTGAGTGGTAGCAAATCAACAGACCATTTATATACACACATTAATTATTCAATCATTCAATTTACAAATTTAAAACACATTCATCTTAAAATAACATGTGCAAGACAAATACATCCCCAACCCACAAGTACAATATTAAATGTATAAAAACTATACTGTTGTAATATTTACTATTGAGTAAGAGAGATACAGTGTTTCCTCCTATACTTAGGGTGAATAATACAGAAAATTTGAGAACATCAAAACAAAAAAACTTTAATTTTTCAAAAGTTTTAGTTTTAAAATGCAACAATCAGACAAAAGGGATAGAGGAAGTGATATGTACAGCATGGGATGTTTGTTTTAACTGGGAACTTAAAAACCTGTTAGGCTGTGTCCCCAGAATTGTTTATTCTAGGGGAAGAAACATCAAAAAATTTTTAGAACAACATATTCCCAGAAACACAACATCTAAAATGAATAGATGTGGGACCTGTAGGGTTTGTAGATATATCAATGACGGACCTTATGTAAGTGTACATGGATACAATAGGACTATCCCATGCCCAGGTAGAGTGAAATGTAATACACAAAGGGTGGTTTATTTAGCCACGTGTACCAATTGTAGTGAATTCTATGTTGGCAAGACCATTCGAAGATTGAAAGACTGGATAGGTGAACACCTTAGGGCTATTAAGAATCATGATTCCCATAATGCTCTGTATACACATAGTACAGTTTGCACCAACTTTAAGAGATTTTTATTTTTTGTTATTGATAGGGTGTTGTTTAATGAAAGAGGAGGTGATGAAAAATTAAAGGTGGAATTAGTAGAATATAAATGGCAGGTTATGTTGAATGCTTTAATGCCACCTGGATTGAATGATTTTATTTCTCTAAGACCTATTTTGAGACAAATGGCATACATTATCTAGCTACTTTTAAGGGTATACAACAATAGTAAGTATTACAACAGTATAGTTTTTATACATTTAATATTGTAGTTGTGGGTTGGGGATGTATTTGTCTTGCACATGTCATTTTAAGATGAATGTGTTTTAAATTTGTAAATTGAATGATTAAATAATTAATGTGTGTATATAAATGGTCTGTTGATTTGCTACCTCTCACTCTGAAGAAGCCATGTAATGATGGTGAAAGCACTTAGTGTGTGGAATTGTGATTAAAATGTTTCGGAAGTAATCTGTTGGTCGTGGTGTTCTTTAGTCTTATTAGTTCTATATCCATTGGGTATTTTTTTGGTGTTTTAATGCTCATACACTTAGTATCACAGGGCAGTTTGGGATGCACTATGACTACAACTACACAAGGTTATACTGGGCATGCTCTTACACTTAGAAACAAAGGGCCTGTTTGGATGCACTGACTCAAATTACACAAGGTGGCAGTGGGTACGCTCATACACGTAGCAGCACAGGGCTGTTTGGGATGCACTCCGATTCTAACCACAGAAGGCCACAGTGTGCATGCTCATACACTTACATGTACAGAAAATGTTCATAGGTTCATAGGTTCATGGGTAGGTACTAGGCTATCTGCCTGAGGGCATTTATAAGCCTAGCCAGAGTGTGTCAGCTTTTGCAGCCCTATTAATTAATTAACTGAGCCTCTGTCAAGAAGAGCCAATGAAGTGATCCCTGGGGTGTATTTTCTGTTACCCATCCACTCGTCAAGGTTTCTCTTGAAGAGTGTTAGTGAGGGGCTCTGCCTAATGTAGTTAGGAATTTTGTTTCAAAGCATGGGGAGTCTCTGTGACAGGAATCTATCTCTCCAGCATGTTCTATTTATTGTTATGGTGAGGTTTAGCTCACTAGAGCTAGTGGCTCACAGTGACTTGGATTTCATTAGGTGGAGCATGTCCATCAATTCTGAGTTGGATATGGCTTTGTAAGTCAGGCAGAGATCACCTCTGAGTAAGCGATATGCCACTGAGTACAGCTGGAGTTTTTCCAGTTGGGCTGCATAGGACATATGTCTGAGGCCAGTAATCCTCTTGGTGAGGTACTTTTGTGGTCTTTCCAGCTGTTGGAAGTGTCTTGTGAGGTACCTCCCAAACAGGGCATTGTAGTCTATGATGGGTTTGATGAGTGACGAGTAGAGGGGCACTATAACCTCTTTATTTCTAGATGCGAACCCTTTAGTAATTAGATGGGCTACATAGAAGGATTTCCTAACTACTTTGGTAATATGATTGTCAAAGGAGAGATTACTATCTACCTGGGTCCTCAGATCTCTTATTATCTCTTCTGTATTAAGGGGGCTGCCACCTATGTGATAATTTATGGGTGTTTTGTTTTTCCCAAACGGGATGACTATGCATGTTTTGGCATTTATCTTGAGACCATGATTTTGACACCAGGTGTCCGTCTCAGTAAGGCCCTTTTGGAGAATGCCCGTGTCAGCCAGAGAGTCAATTATAGCTCTCAGTTTGCAGTCATCGGCGAACTTGGTTAGCCATAGTTCTCCTGTGTTTGCCTGTACTTCTGAGAAGTATATGCCAAACAGTAGGAGTCCCAGGACCAAGCCTTGTGGGACATCACTTGTGACTGGTTTAGAGTCGGACCTGGAGCCCACTATTCTTACTGTGTGAGTTCTGTCTGTAAGCCAGTTGGCAACCCATCTTGTGACGTAGGGGTTTATGTTCAGGCTGGTGAGTTTTTCTATAATTCCTGAGTGGGGAATGGTATCAAAAGCCTTGGCGAGGTCAAGGTAGGCTGTGTGAAATACCTTCCCCTCATCTATGGCCTTGGTGACTGTCAACCAGGTTTAGTAGGCATGATCTGCCCTTAACAAAGCCGAACTGGGTCGGGTCAAGTGTTTGGAGGTTCCCAATGTCTTTGTTAATGAGTTCCATGATGATGCACTCCATAGCCTTGCAGACCTGGCTAGTCGGGCTTATGGGGTGATAGTTACCAGGGTCAGTTGTGGACCCTCCTTTGTGGAGTGAAATAACCATTGCTGTGCACCATTCTATGGGTACGTAGCCTGTGGAGAGGCTGAGGTTGAACAGTATATTTAGGTGGGGGGTTAGTTCGTTTTGTAGTTTGTGCAAGACGCAGCCTGGGACACCATCTGGCCCCATTGATGCTGTGCTTTTGGCTTTTGAAAGGGCTGTTTTCACCTGTGCGTCTGTGATTTCTGGGCCACTACCCTTTTCCGATAATGTTGTGGACCCTTTTGGGGTGAGAAGGGGGTGACGTTTGCACTGAATCTATCTGCCAGGATGTTGGCAATATCAGTGGGTTCAGTATATTTTGTGCTATTTTGCACTTGCTCAGTTGTACAATAGGAGTCCACGTTGTAATGGACTCCTATTGTAAACACACAGGTTTACAGCTTTGTACATCTTACTTGTCAGTGTATATGCACATCATACTGGTTTACTACCTGTGTGTGGCCTGTAAATGATATATCTGTGTCTGTGCTGTGTGATAGACATGCATACATGTACATGAAGTACTGACATATATATGTAAGTATACACAATCGTACATATGTGGACGTGACAGACAATAGGTTAACTGGGACACACAGATGGATGCTACCTACAGCATGTGTCACACACCTTGCTGCCCTGAAAGGCATACATTGATGGCAGATTGTGGACAGTGGCATTATACTTGGAACAGTGGCATGTGCAAGCATAATGTGCGAGTCCCATTGTGTAATGGTACTGAGGTGCAGGTGTTAAGATGACCTCTCCCAGCTGTGTTAGTAATTGTCATTATTTGCAGCACTGCTACACTAAGTATATCTCACATTGGTCATATACACAACATCTGCTGCTGTCCATCACCTTATATGTGGCATTTGCTACCAAGCACATTACTGCCACTCGCAGTGATGTCATGGTACGAGTGGCAACTGCTAGACCAAAAACAATGAGCCAATGTCCTGCTGTTATTATGAGGTTGTCCAGTGTCGGTCATTCCAGGCTGTCATGACTGAACAACAAGCCTTCGACACAGACCACATGCATCCATGTTTCATGTGAGTGTGGATAACACCTAGGTCGCATTTACCCATATAGTTGCATTCCAAGGCAAAAGTCCTACACACAGAAGTAACACCCTGACACCTACAAGATAATTGCATTGGATGCTTATGCTAACCAGTGCTAGATGTGTGGTGTTCATAATCCATTTGCTCAATGTAGAACCTACAATGGGGGATACTGACTTCTGTGCAGTGAGGAACACCTGGCTGAAGGCTCTGTAGTGCACAATTGCACTACCACCATATAACTCAGATCCAGACATGTGGGGCATAGCACTGGTGCGGACCATTCCAGGTGGTGGTGTCCACATATTCATAAGGGCTACTCACATGTAAAGACCACTACTCCAACATAACTCATCACAAATGAGTCAGGTACAGGTGACAGTGGCAAACACTGCATTCTAGGTTGTATCCTCATATGCATCCACCACCTTGTCCCCAGACTACCAACACACATCCATATGTGGTATGACATAGTATGGTAGACCACCAGATAACCTTCAATTAGTGGACTGTACCTAGGCCTACATCAAGTGTGCAATGTACCCATGTACAGACACAACTGCATAATGTGTTATGCAATGCAATATTACCACTGTTTGTAACCAGGTCAGTTGTACACATACCAGGGTCCCTCAGATGTTGTCAGCATTAACACAGTCAACTATTGCTGTACACCAGTAAACAACACTGTCATGGTTGTATATGACCTAACTCTACCTGCCCTGGATATGTACATCCCACACTCATACAACATAAATGACATTACCATAGCTTTTGTTATCCTTTCTACATACAGGTGGCTACATTCATTACACACATGCACATGGCAGATAGCATGCTAACAGTACATAAGGTTTGATATCTATGTTAACAGAGGTAATATTCCCTCTCTACTGGTCACCCATGACACCTATCATATCATACAACAACCCATGTGGCATGTATATCATTAGACATGTCCACCTAATGCATTGCCTACAAATATACCCAAATAACAGGATCATAGGACCTACATAAGGCCTCTATTGACAGACTCAGGGAAATCTAGCTCTGCTCTGTATGTTCCTGAGTAGTTACAGGTTATATGTCTATGACATGTACAGCCATGTGTGCCCACAGCTCCTACATATACCCCATGTCAAAAATTGCAAGCCATGCATGCTGATTGCTGTATAGACATTAGCCTTAGTACCACAATAGCCAGTACATGCTGGGGTGAGATGTTTACAAGCCACTGACCTCACACATACTTGAATAAGTGTACTGCCTAGCTCTAACAGAGCACATTGCTGGCACTCTTCCAGTAAACATGAGGTGTATGTGGCAAATATGATGTGCTCACTGTTGACCATTACAGTGCCTTGGCTTCACCATGGAACTGTCAAGTAACAGTTTGTAGGACCATGGCATGGAATAATGCTGTGTGTGTCTTTCTGATATGTGCTGTTCTCATATATGTACACTTGGCTACTCAGTGAAGGTGGTTGTGTCCTACCAGTACATGAATACAACATCCATTGTGGTGTAATGTTTGGCTATGTTTCATACATGGTGTGGGAAAGGTGTGGAATGTATCCTCTTGACCTGCCAGTCCACTTACTGATGTAGACTGCATATGTGTACATGTATTGATGTTTGTTTAGATTCCATGCATGCGCAGTATCTGATGATTGAAGGTGACTGCTGTCTTAGTACATCATGCTGTTGCAATACAGCCTCAGCATTGAAAGCTGTTCATGGTGATATGCTCAAAGTACAGTAAGCTGTACATGAGGTATGGACAGATGTTTAAATATGACTACTAAGTGGTGGGACTACTTTGCAGATGAATGATTACTGAGGACAGCTCACAGGTGTGTTAAAACCATTCCTACAATAACCTGTGTAACTGCTAAGGTCTGGTTTTGTTAACTGAAGTGGAAGACAGACAATGTAGAATGCAGTAAGGGTGACACTGAAGGCAAACCTCTTGACAACTGTAACAATAATACCTCCCCTGTGCATATATTGCGCATATATCAGCACAGTTGGTAAAGGAAATAGTCAGTACACTTTGTAGTGAATGTGATAGTGCAGTGCTGTACCTCTGTAATACCTATCATGAGATAGGCAGGTGTTTGATTCATAGTACTGGCACGTGTGTGTGTGTGTGTGTGTGTGTGTGTGTGTGTGTGTGTGTGTGTGTGTGTGTGTGTGTGTGTGTGTGTGTGTGTGTATCCATATATTTCACTTATGGTTGGGAATACATCCCACATGTTTTTCACACTCCTGAACACTGTTGTTAACATCAGTACAGAGTGAAGTGTAGAAAAAAAGGCATAGGCAGGTGGATGAACCTCACACATGTCAAGTGTCTGCATGTGTGTGACATAGGTGTATATCTTTGTGAATGCCACAGTGAGTGTGTGTGTGTGTGTGTGTGTGTGTGTGTGTGTGTGTGTGTGTGTGTGTGTGTGTGTGTGTGTGTGTGTGTGTGTGTGTGTGTGTGTGTGTGTGTGTGTGTGTGTGTGTGTGTGTGTATGGCTATCCATGTGTATGGCTGTCTGGTCCCTGGAGTGAGGCTGTATTTTACCATAGTGAAATGTTAATGCCCTCTCCCCCCATCCACACAATGCAATCTAGTATCCCTGTTTATATCATCAATCTTAGAATGGCATTCTAACCACCTGATAACATGTACACCCTGGGGTGTGGCTTGTTGTTACATGGCCCCCCTCCCCACATACACTCACTGCACTGTAGTATCACTGTCGATGTCCTCGATCCTATGCCATTTCGACTACCTGTACATGTGTAATCTCTGTGGCACGTCTTGTAATTGCATAGTACTATAATGATGATTTGCACATAGGCAGGGGTTCTCATTCCAACACTGGCAACTGTGTGTGTGTGTGTGTGTGTGTGTGTGTGTGTGTGTGTGTGTGTGTGTGTGTGTGTGTATGTGTGTGTGTGTGTGTGTCAGAGTGAGTGTTACTGTGTCTGTGAATCCCTGAGTGTGTGGGTGTGTCTGCGTTTGCATCCTGTCATGGCAGTGGGTATTACCGCTTCCCAATTAGAAGTCACTATTAACACTGGCCTTTAACCTTGTCATCCGCTATACCACTCTTTAACCTCCTTCCCACTTCAGGTAACTATACCTGTGATGTCACCCACTATGGATGTGACGGCTTTGAACACAGTAGCTTATTACACAGCTATCATGCTCTTGGCTCATTAGAACAGTAAACATAATTGAAACATGGGAGATTATAACTGTGATGTGGAAGCTACAAAGTGCATGCAGGTATTGTCATACAGACCTGTGAGTAGTCAACATGTACATATGGGACACTAACAGCAAACACTGACATCCACCAGCACATGCAATTACACCTGAAAGAGGAAGGCAGAACATCAAGATCAACATGCTGTTAATGTTGTTACACATGATACATAATGTCAAATGTACAAAATGCATTCTAAAACTGTAATACATGGTATGTCTGCTGCCTGTCAACACTACTCAACAATATTAATCTACAATTGTTTACCTAGTATGTTCACCCTGTGCATCAGACCATATGATCATGTCCCTGCACCGATGGTGTGGATGACAGGGATGAGGCACAGGCATCATCGTATGCACAGGGTGATAATATTTGCCAGAGGCCTAGGCTGTGTCATTGGATGACATCATGTGTGTGTGTTAGGACATGTGATATCACTGGGCGTGTGTGTGTTGCGGTGCCCTACATTTGTTTCTGGTGTGTGTGTGTATGCATGCACAACAGTCTGGCATGTGGCTGGCCTACACAGGGGAATTATTGACAGCTGTATACTGTACAAGGCAGGTTTCAGAGTTCATGGTGTCCAGCCATGGCCACGTGACCTGCACCTGCCAGGGGTTGCACAGGCACTACCAGGCAGAGGTCCAGATTGGGTACTGTCTGATGACACACGTCCACTGGAACAGTGTCCCTGTTGGGACCATCCAAGACCACGTGCACATGGCCTGCTGTGTCCTGGTGTGGACTGCACAGCACCAGCTGCACTGCTGCTGCTACCGCCACTATGGGAGCAGGCATGTGCAGTAGCATGTTCACGTAGACCTTCAACAGGTGATGTAGCTGACCTACATCCACGTGCCTGATGACTCGCTCCCACCAGATGTTCCAGCACAGACATTTCATGCTCGAGGATTGACATGCCACCATCAAGGACTCCCACCATGTCACCCAATCGTCTATCCAAAACATCTGCAAGATGATGGTGAGCATTTGCAATTGCCTGGATGTTGTCAGTTAATGAATAGACAGCAGACCTCTGAAGCCTCAGACCTTCTCTGTTGTGCCATTCACCATGTGCCTGTGCCTCCATTACACCCCAAAACATATGTCTGGTGACTCCAGCTGATGTGCTTTGTCTCAGAGGGGCAGGTTGGCCAGTAGTCCTCCTATGAGCAGCACTGGGCACATGCCTGTGTGGGACATTACCAGTCAGTTGACTGGGATCATGGTGTGCAGGCACACCTTCCATAGTCTCCACACTTTCCTGTTCCATGCTACCACCCAACAACTGTCCTTCCTCTATGGCCAGTGGTGATGGGGTATGTGTAGGCATGGGAGCTGTGTGCGAGGATGAGGGGGATACAGGTGGAATGGCAACCAATGGCACAGATTCAGCCCCTGACAACCTTGCCTGTGCTTCAATCATACTTTCATCATCACTGCTAGAGTCTGTGGGGACACTAACATCAGGTGGACCGCAGGAGGGCAACACCTGTGAGAGGCAGCCAAGAACTGTACATTACAAGTTATACAACACAGACACACAGACACACAGACACATGCTATGGCACCCAACCGCATGCAGCATGCAGGTGATATGGCAGATGGCATTCAGCTTAGAAAATTATAGTGGTAGTTATCATACATCCCTGAGATGCACACAAGAGCATGCATGTGTTATATCAGACGGCATGCACCTTACACAATTATAGTGGTGGTTAGCATACATACCTGTATTGCACCATTTGGGTTAGTAGCTTATGCCCCATACCTGCAACACAATGCATGCACTATGAACCATTGCACTGCACTGACATGGTGTGTGCAACATACACCACATGTTAACAGACCATCGCTGACCTTTGTACATCTGCCACTGATGCTTTGTGTTGGCCACTGCCCCTATGTGTGAGGACATGAGCAGAAGGTTATGTCAACTGAATACTGTGTTTGCCTGAGCCCTAGTTTGCATATCTCCCCCAAAGCAGTACATGTCTGTTCAACATTATTCTGCCTACCCCTGAGCTAAGTCTACAGACATTGTGCATGTGGCTGTACACACATGTTTGACATGGCTGTCCCTACTTTGCAATGGTGCCACAGACCAGAACAGGTTTACAGTACACCAGCCTGATGTGTGGCATATGACCTTGCCAATCACATGTAGTATAACATGTTTTCTGCTGACGTGTTGAATGACATGCATACATGTGTAACACAATGGTGTCCTTTCCAATCTACAGTACGGTAATGGTGTCCCATTGCAGGGACAATGTTATAGTAACATGGCCCTTCAGCTGACACAATGCTGTCTGTCCACCCTACAGATATGCAGTGACATATTGCACATTGAGCTGATGTGCATAGCCATTACAGAGCATCATGTGGTTCCACTATTGCTATACAGTGTGAGTTACTGACACAGTTCACAGCCATGACTGTGTTCACATACAATACATATCTAATGTGGAATGTGACCCACATCACGGAGGTGTATGCACACTAAACCCTAATGTGGAATGTGTGACACAGGTCACAGAAGGGTATACAGATGACACCCCTGCACATCTGTAACCATATTACTGATGCCTGGCAACTATGCCCACACATGGCTAACTTAGCAGTACTCTATGTCCCACATGCCATCTGTGTACCTCACACACATGAGGAGCAGCCATGATAGTGATGTCTGACACCAGCAAGGTGAATGTACTGTATCTGTGGCCTGATGTGGTTGTATGTGTATGTTGTGCAACGCATGTATGTATTTGGATACTGTATAGGTGAATGCTTTCATGCTGTGACACACTCAAGATGTTCAAGACAAGTTATGTGGTGGTTACATGTTATACCTACACAAGCTGTGCACAGGCCTGTATGATGTTTAGTGTTTCACATCTGCAATATCACCATTACACAAAGGCCATAGTTGTATTGTGTCAAGCCAATATACAACAGGGTGTATGCACATGTACATCACTTCTACTGTGTGTGTTGATTCATGTCTCTGGCCATCCTCCATGGCCATGTGTACACATGTTCTGTCCAATGATTGTGATGGCCATCTATTTCACATGTCAGTGTTATCCCATATGACATACACTCATAGTTGTCATATGCTCCACTGAGGACAGGGTTATGCAGACAAAGGGTGGTATGTATGGGATGTGAGATATCATGTTTTGCAGGATAGTTGAGCAGTGTTGCAGTCAGCCCACTACATGTCATGGACATGTCAGATAGCACATGACATTGTGTGACATTCATAGCAAGGGTATAATCCACAAGGGTGTATCCTGTAGGCTGGTCATACTCCAGCTCCAACACATTTAGAGTGTGTGCACACATATGCTCTCTGTACAGTACTGTTTGTATTCCCAACATGTGTAATGTTGATCTGTAGTACCTATCCCTACAGTGAACCACACCTCCACCATTGTATTCACAGTTTTCCACACATCTGGCAAGGATAGTTTGGAAAGTTTAGTGTAGGTGTTTCATATAGTCTTCAATTTTTTCACATGGGTAACCACTGTGATGCATTGCAGGTCTGACCAGTGTCTATTAACAGGACCATCATACATTATGTGTACATGTGTTATGGCAGATAGCATGCAATTAATATGATCTGTGCATTATCAAGCCTGGTAAATAATAACAATCTCACCTGACACAGGCTGCTGTCACTGCAAAATGCCAGAGGTACCTAAACAGGAGTGTAACAGCAGTAAGATCATTATCCACGCATGTGTGATAGCTACAGGGTGCAATGTCCATGTTAGCACATAAGCCAGTACAATACACTATACTATGGAGTATGCACATCAGTGCATACATAGAGTAGCAGACTATAGTATGTGGCATGTGTGCATACATGCCTTGCATATGATGTTACATTACATATTGTACAGTAACACATGTAACTATGTGAAATATAGTTGTGTTATATGTGCAGTACTGACTTACCAGACAACTCCAGGCTCAGTGGCTGAGAGACACCTACCTCCACAATACCAGCTAAAGCTTGTGGATGGAGGTCTGCAGGTGTCCCCAGGTTGGCCAGTAGCTCCTCGGTACATGTGAGTGGAGGCTGGGTGAGTGGCACTCCACCTGTTTCACCTTGTTCCATGGCAATTGCATTAGCACACAGTTTTGCCCATCTTGTGAGGCCGGTGCAGTGTCGGCGCACCTGCTGATAGGTGTGATTATGACCGCCAACATAATTTACCCTCCTGCAGAGTTCCTCCCACAGGGCATCCCGCTGCTGTGCATCCTGTGGCACATGGCTGAAGAGTGTTAAATGGTTGTCGAGGAGGTATGGGATGAGGACCTCATCCTCCAAGCGGGTGTATGCTGGCAGCCTGCCACACAGCATACCTGGAAGACATAATGATGGAGACAGGTCACAGTAACTCACAGAGAAATACAGAAGTACAGCTGAACATACATGTGTATCACATTTATTAAGATTACAAATAAGTCTTTGCAATTCTACATGACACTAACACCACTGACATGTTTAAGTCACACACATTTGACACTTACTGGTGATGTGATGTTATCACCATATATGTGTGTGTCATGTGATGACATTGCTCATACTCCATGTGGATGTTGTCTTGACATGGGCATGTCTGTTTGCCTGTACTGGTGTCTTTACCTATCAGCACATGCCTGGATGTGTTCATATTAATGCAATAGACCTTAATGCTGTGTATATGTCACATATATAGTCATACACAGCTTTTAGGGACGTGATCTGTGACCCTGCAGATTTGCTCACAGAATGTTTTACATGTATGCGTTTTGCCATATACATCTACATGGCACTGTACAGCTGTGTAGCATCCTGCCATGTATTGCCTGTGTTGCATATGTGAAACACATGGGACAATAGCTAGCCTGATGGTATTTGCAGGGTTGGATATCAACTATAGCTTGTATGGTCATAGTGGACTAGTAGGCTATATGCCCTGGGCCATTTATGAGCCTAGGCAGAAAGGTTACCTAGCTGTAGCCAACAGACAGGTAAGTTTCAGTGGCCAGTTCAAGCAGTGCCACAGAACTGATCCACAGGGTTACTGATATATTTGGCATGCGGTCATCACACCATGTCACAGAGAGGGGTGATGTGCAGCTTTGCTGGACAAGGATGCATAGTATGGCAAGAGTATGTAAAGTGTATGGGACAGAAATCTGTCAGGCATGTTATGATCCTTGTACTAGAAAGGTGGATGTCCATGAAGTATGTGTTTATTTGGAATCAGGATGTGTTAAGTGTAGCATGTCCAACATATCTGGGTTGGACATGGCTTTATTCAGGGTAGGCTGCATGCTACATAGTGGAGCTAATGATTGGAAAGGGCACTGTAGGCCATCTACACATGGGCAATAACCCTTAAAGGAAATATGTGATCTATTATGGGTCACATAAGTGTTGATTATGGCTGAACAATTATCTCTATATTCATGGATGGCACCCTGTCATGATTAGGGGTGCCACATATGACTACCTGACTGGTGTGGTGAAGTAACTATCAAAGGAAGACTACTGTCCAGCTGCATCCCATACACACACAGTTGCCATTACGTTGACCGCTGCCTAGGTGGTAGTTCATGGGTACAGGGTTTTTAACATAGGGGATAACAATGCAATACTTAGCTGTCAGATTGTGGCTATACATCACACATCACACATCTGACACACAAAGGCCCTTCTGTATGTTGAATGCAGCACACATTTAGTCAACTATTGCTCCTAGTTCATAGTCATTTGCAAACATCAATAGGCAGATGACTTCTGTGTTAGTCTACATGGTATAGATAACAAAGAGGGGGAGTTCCAGGAATGAACCCTGTATTACTGTGGCTGGCACTGGTTTGATGTGCGTGTATTAGTCAGACACCTTCTGTAGTGTTGGTTCTGTCAGCAGTCCAGTTGCTAACCACTCCTGTGACATAGGAATATACACCTAGTTTACTGACTGTAGCTGGACCACAGTATGGGTGATGGTGTCCTAAGACCTTGCAAGGTCATGATATGCTGTGTGAATCAAGCTTACTGTCATCTACATCTGTACTGAAGTACATCAAATACGTTGATCATGGTTCATGGCCTTACAGACCAAACTAAGCAGGGTAGTAGTGCACTATTTCCCATTATCAGTGGTGTCTCCCCCTTTGTGAGGTGTGATAACTGTTGCTGTGCACCATTCAGTGTATACACAGCCTGACATGGAGCAATGACTGAACATGATGTGGATGTGGAGAGCTGATTGTTCTTACATTTGTGTAGGATACACCTTGGGATGTTGATAGATCCCATGAAAGCTGTGTGTATGGCTTTAGAGAGTGCAGCTTATATCTGCATAGTTGTTATTACAGGGGCTCTGTAGTGTACATGGATATATAACTATGTGTACCTGTTGGGGGGGAGGTGGGAGTGGGTTTAGGCTCTCCAAGACCCTATCTGGATGAACAGGTGCTAATTCTGTAGGTGCAGTACTTCCCATGCAATATTGCTGTGCAGCACGGCAGGTCTTGTCATTGCCATTATGATTAATGACACAGCTATAGAATGCTCTGTGGTTGGCCTCATAATATGTGGCTGATTAGTTTCACAGTAGCTTTGTGTGGTTTTATATGGTGTATCTGTATCTTACTGAGGCTGACCAGGGATCACCTACACTCATGTGTGTTCACTCTTGCAACAGTTACTACCGTCTGTGGTACAGTTTAAAGCATGCTACCACCAGTTTGCCTTCTTGTTTGTGTTTTGTTGAATCTTGGTTCTATTTCAATGGCACAATCACTGCACGTATGTGACAGCTTAAGGTTCATTTATATAGGATTCAGCATTTGCACATGCATTGTCCATCTGCATGGGTGCCATGACAGTCACCACTTTGCTCTTAGGAAGCATAACATTGGCTTAGGAGACTGACTATGTGTAGCATACTGTTAGTCTTGTTTGTGTGACTATTGTGATCCAGGTCATTGGGGTTGATGGAATCCAACATGCATTGAGCACAGGTGTTGGTACATGAGGAGTCTTCCCAGTTCATAATGGAATAGTTGAGAGTAGCCATTATTATGGTTTTCTGTCTCAAACCTAATCGTCCCCATTACAGCACATTATGACAGTTGGGAAATCTGCGGCATGGTGGGTGATCTGTCGCAAGGTGCAATTTGAATTCCACTTTGGCAGAAAGGTAGTTGCTCAGCATAATGCATCTGAAGTTATGCAAGCACAACTAGCGTGGTGGTGTACATATCCTTCAGGAATGTGGACACACCTGCAGACCGTGTGTTCCAATAAAGGATAATGGGCAAGAGGTGAGGTATGTGTTATAACATGGTCATGCAGGTGTGCTCTCCAGAGCATTGAAAGATGTCTCAGCCACTGCACAGGTATGTTCTCCATGTTAGGGATTGACATATGTGAGTCCATATAGTGTTTCTGACATGTATCATTGAGTAGCGAGACCCGCAGTTTATTGCTTGGCTGTCCCTGTAACAGCAGTGGACCTTCACTTGAACTATGCATGATGAAGGCACTATAGGGGAAGCATGAACCCTAGCCAGTATCAAGATTTCCAGGGGTGACAGGTGCAGGCCCTGTCTGCAAAGCATCATGGTCTGTCAACCATGTTATCCCAGGCAGACAGGTACTGGATACCCTTTGACTTGCACCACTACATTAGACAATTGTGGAATACAATCCTTTTGTCCCTGTAGGTACTATTCAATAAACTTGGATTCCTTATTTCACTTGATTTCACTTGGATTTATTTCAACTGCATTGGCATATTACTGGATTTTATTACACTTATTGCATTGGTATATTGCTGGATTGCTATTGTGCTGCCATTTTTTATTCAGATACTTAGAAGTGTCTGTGAATGTGTGTGATCTCTTGTACTGTGTGTGGGTGTCCTTACTGTGTTCTGGTAAGGGTATGTGTTGGTTGTGATGATGAGACGCATGTGTTAACCTACACCCCATGACTATCCAGTCCAGTTATGGCTGTAGACTGGACTGCCTTCCAGCTTACCCCTGTAGCTGCATCCCAGACAATGTGTGGGGTGTGGTGTTAGGTGGGTTTGGCAGTGTACATGGCATAGAGATTACAATCCCCCAGGATGGACACATACACAAAGCTGACATTAGTAAACACCAGTAGCTGACTAGTGGACATACCTGTATGAGCATTCAGTACTACAAGTACCAAGTACTGTATTTAGTTTACTTATTGCTTATGAAGATGTTTTAGACAGTGATGCTCACATGTAAAAATCTGTGTTATGGACGTGACAACACTGGCTATTACAGAAACATTGTAGCTACCTTTAGCAGCAATCCTCCTCTGAGGAGCACATCACATCCTGATAGTTGATTCCAGATGATGCAAGTGTCTACAGGTCTGTTTCCTTTTCTGGGTATATATTCACATATCCACCAGGACCATGAGCTCTGCTGGGCACAGACACCCACTCCCCAAACAGAGACATGTATCAATAACTCTGATGCCACTATCAACATGATCAGGATATAATCAGATAGTGTAAGCCATCACCTATGAAGTGGCTGTTACACATGGGCAGCAGTCTCCTACATCTTACACTCCTACTGCAGATGTTACACTGGAGTTAAAGATGATATGCAACCTGTTTCATTACCAGTACTGTGCACTATCTTACATACAGTATCTGCAAGTTGCTGTTAGGTTGGCAATGAGATGTTAGGCTACACAAACCTGGTAGGTCAACCAGTGTGTCTCTACTCTCAATATCCACTCTATGTAGGTGTGCACATAACCATTTGGCCCAGCCCTGTAACAAGAGTCACTACACATTTGCATAACATGTACACATGCACAGCTGTTATTGCTTACAAACATTGTGAGAGAGGTCCAGCCCTGTAACAAGGGTCACTACACATTTGCATAGCATGTGTACATGCACAGCTGTTATTGCTTACAAACGATACTAGAGAGGTGGGTATTACATGTTTTTTGTGCATGGATAGTTACCTAGCTCTTCCAATTATCTTTGCTATCATGCTGCTAAACTGTCAGATGAATACAAGTGATATGTATCCTGTTACTGAGTATTGTAATTGCCAATAGACATAACTACTGTTTGCATAACATGACAGAAATGCTATGTATAATGGAATACAGATCTGCCTAAAATACTGTACATTACACAGTTATTGGCACAATATTCCACAATGTAAACCATATTTGCACAGTAAGCCCACCTTTGACATGTTCATCTTACTTTTACACCCATACATATGTCTACTGTTACAATATATCGACATATACTATCCTCTGTTACAGCACATACTTGTTGGACCAGCCCTGACACTGACAGTGGCTGGAAGCAAATTGGTTAGTTCCAAGCCCATATCATCCCTTGTGGTGTATGAGGAGTTTGCCTTGTAACCTAAAGCAGTGCACACATACAATACTACAAGCATTACTACTGTTCAACAATGCATTGCTTCAAGATAGCTATTTCCACTATATGCATTGATTACACTGCAATTCTTACACAACAGGTACTACATACACAGACATACTATAGGTTCATAGGTTTATAGGTAGGTACTAGGCAATTGCCCGAAGGCATTTATAAGCCTAGCCAGAATGTGCTGGCTTTCGCCACCCCCTTAGATTAGTTCCCTGTGCCTCTGTCCAGCGGAGCCACTGAAGTGATCCCCGAGGTAAACTTTCTGTTTCCCATCCACTTGTCAAGGTTTCTTTTGAAGAGTGTTAGCGAGGAGCTCTGCCTAATGTAGACTAGGATCTTGTTCCAAAGCATGGGAAGTCTCTGGGACAGGAATCTATCCCTCCAGCATGTCCTATTTATTGTTGTGGTGAGGTTTAGATCCCTAGAGCATGTGGCTCGAGGGGATAAGGTTTTCTTTAGGAGGAGCATGTCCATCAATTCTGGGTTGGACATGGCCTTCTATGTCAGGCAGAGATCACCTTTGAGTAGGCAGTATGCAACTGAGTACAGCTGGAGTTTCTTCAGTCGAGCTGCATAGGGCATCTGTTTGAGGCCAGTGATCCTCTTGGTGAGGTACTTCTGTGGTCTTTCCAGCTGTTGCAGGTATCTTATAAGGTACATCCCAAATGGGGCGTTATACTCTATGATGGATCTGATGAGTGATGAGTAGAGGGGCACAATGACCTCTTTTGATCTGGATGCAAACCCTTTTGTGATTAGGTGGGCCACGTAGAAGGATTTTCTAACCACTTTGGCAGTGTGATTATCAAAGGTGAGATTACTATCTACTTGGGTCCCCAGAACCCTTATTACATCTTCCGTATTTAGGGGACTACCACCTATGTGGTAGTTTGTGGGTACTTTGTTTTTTCCAAAGGGGATGACTATGCACTTTTTAGCATTTAGCTTGAGGCCATGATTTTGACACCAGGTATCCGCCTCAGTGAGACACTTTTGGAGGATGTCTGTGTCAGCCGGAGAGTCAAGTATAGCCCCTAGTTTGCAGTCGTCTGTGAACTTGGTCAGCCATAGTCCTCCTGTGCTTGCCAGTACCTCTGAGAAGTATATGCCGAACAGGAAGGGACCTAGGACTGAGCCTTGAGGAACGCCACTTGTAACCGGTTTAGAGTCAGACCTAGCTCCCGCAACTCTCACCATGTGGGTTCTCTCCATGAGCCAGTTGGCAACCCATCTTGTGACGTAGGGGTTTGTGTTCAGGCTGGTGAGCTTGTCTATAATACCAGAATTGGGAATGGTATCGAAGGCCTTAGCGAGGTCTAAGTAGGCAGTGTATACCACCTTTCCCTTGTCTATAGCCTTGGTAACTGTCTCAAAGAAGTCCACCAGGTTTAGGAGGCATGATCTGCCCTTAACAACGTCAAACTGGGTAGGGTCCAGTGTTTGGAAGTTCCCAATGTCCCTGTTAATGAGTTCCATGATGATGTGCTCCATAACCTTGCAGACCAAGCTAGTCAGGCTTATAGGGCAATAGTTCCTGGGGTCTGTTGTGGCTCCACCTTTGTGGAGCAGAATAACCATTGCTGTGTGCCACTCTATGGGTATGTAGCCTGTGGAGAGGCTGAGTTTGAAGAGTGTGTTTAGGTGAGGGGTTAGTTCATCTTTCAGCTCGTGTTGGATGCAGCTGGGACACCATCCAGCCCCACTGATGCTGTGTTTTTGGCTTTGGAGAGGGCTGTTTTAACCTGAATGACTGTGATTTCAGGGATTCTACATTCTTCTAGTATATTTATGGGCCCTGTTGGGGGTGAGAGGAGGTGAAGTTTGCGCTGAACCTGCCTGCCAGGATGTTGGCGATATCGGTTGGTTCAGTGTATTTTGTGCCATTCTGCACTAACTCTGAGCAGATCTGAGCATTGCCACTTAGATTTTTGACATAGCTAAAGAATGCCTTGTGGTTATCTTTGGAGTCCTTGGAAATTTTTCTTTCAAAGCTTAACTTGGATGATTTTATGAGGGATTGTAGTTTTTTGCTGATACTGATCAGGGATGTCTTCCCTTCTTGGGATTGTACTCTTTTCTGTACTAGTTTTCTCCTTCTATTGTATAGCTTGTTTATGGCAGGAGTCCACCAGACTGGTTTCCTTTTCTTGGAGGAGGGAGTCTTAGTTTTGCTTGGGATGGCATGATCCATGCATTCTTGTAGCTGCCCGTAGAATGCATTTATAAAGGATTTTGCAGCTTGGGCACTGTTATCCTTCAGCATGGGGGCTTTGAAACTTTCCACGTCAGTCTTAAGTAATGTGATGTTTGCTTTTGAAAAGTTTTTCACGGTGGTTTTCTTGTCCGGGGGTGGGGGTGGAATATGGATATCCAAAGTGATTTGTTTATGGTCAGATCTAACCAGTGAGGGCTTGACCTCCTGTGTGGAACACCGGTCACTCATGTTGGTGATGACCAGGTCCAATATTTTGTCACCTCTGGTGGGAGTGTTGACCAGTTGAACCAGGTTGTTTGAGTTTATAAATTCTAGGAAAAGTTGGGAAGGAAGTTAGTACTTGAGTAATTTTCCCAGTTAATGTTTGGGTAATTGAAATCACCCAATATTAGAGTGTTTGGTAGGACCTTTATGTTTCCCAGTATTTCCAGAAACATGGAATGGGGGTCCTGGGACATGGTGGCTTATCTGCAGCAAGCTACAATTTGAATAGCAGTTTTGCCCATTGTTAGTTGCACGTGGATGATCTCTGAAGCATCATGCTGTGCCACTAACCTGGAGGTGTGGGTATCCTTGATGAATATGGATATGCCCCTGCCTTTTGTATTTTGGTTTGGGTTCTATGGCTGAAATGTATGGTATGAGTTGTAGCCTGGTAGTGCGGGGGTACTCTCTGGAGCCTTAAACCAGGTTTCTGTTACTGTACATATATCGATTTTCTCCATACTGAGGAGTGCCTCGAGTGTGTGCATTTTGAGGTTTAGACTTCTGGCATTGAGTAGCATTACCCTCAGTTTTTTGTTACTTGTGCTATTTGCAGCAGTGAGTTTCCCTTTTGAGCCTTGCCTAAAAAAGGCACTATAGGGGTGGCAATAGCCTTGGCCAGTATTAGAAAGCCTAAGGGTGACAGGTGCAAGCCATCTCTAGTGAAACAGCATGGCTTGTCAAGCATGTCATCCCAGGTGGGCAGACACTGAATCCCCTTTGATTGACACCAGAAACTTAGCCAATTGTTGAAATCGAGAATTTTTTCTTTATACCGTGGTATCATTCTTGGTGAGGGCAGGATGCTACTCAGGGTCAGGGTCATACGTGCTTGGGCTACTTGATCAGAGAGCTCTTCCATGTCTCTTTTCATGTAGTCCAGGGAGGTGTGGCTCAGGTCATTCACACCAACATGGACAATGACAGAGTCATATTTGTACTTGTTCTGAAGTGACCTGGGTGCTTGTGTTATGTGGCGGATCCTGGCACCTGACAGGCAGCTAACAGTAACCTTCTTCATATTCAGCCTAGTGAGCGGGACGTCAGTGTGCTTGACTATAGAGTCACCTATTACTAGTATGATGGGTTTGTTATTTTGCCTTAAGGGCTGTGATTGCATGGCATACTGGTTTTGTGAAGTATGTGTTTCATGGTTTGTGTTGGGGGGGTGGAGGTTGCTTGGATGTTTGCTTTGGAGTTCTCTGTTGGTTTTGCAGATTTTTATTTAGAGCCTTTCGAGTATGTTTTCATGTATTTATGTGTGTTTTTTGCTGGTGCTGGTTTAATGGGTCTATGTAAGACTGGTGGTGTGATGCAAGTATTTCCCTTCTCCTCTGATCTAGTCTTGGGTTGAGAGAGCTTAGCCTCTAGTTTGGCTGTATAATTGCATCTCTCGCATGTATTAGTGTTTGGTGGTAGGAGGAGGGGGTTGTCTGTGTACATTAGGCAGTTGTAACATTCCCTCAAAATGCCCAGATTCACCAGTTGGACTGGAGAGTACACCTGAAACTGCCCTTTGGACATGCCTGGATAGGTACAGTGAACTGTTTTACTGTTTAGCTGGTAAGGTCGAATAGGGAGTCTTGTCCTTCTGTACAGTACAGGAGGGTCTAGTGCTAGGCTTTATAAGTGCTTGCTATAAGTTTTGAGAATGTGCCAGGCTGAGAAATGAATGGTTTGAGTGCTTAAGTTGAAAGTTTGTCTAGTTCCAAGGGAAAAATTGAAGAGGAGACTTTGTGGAGCCAGGAATAGTTTTACCCGAGCTACCCGGCGCTGCCCAGCACGCAAAACCAGGCAAGTACGGTATTTATAGCCAGGAAATAAAAGAGACAGAAATTACACCAAAATGGCTAATAAACTACTAATTTCTGGGCTGAAACCACTCCTCAAGGGACAGACAGGTTGCTCAAAGCTCCCCTCTCTCACAGGTGAACAGAGAAACTTCCTTCTATCCAAGTAAGGTATGGGCAAACACAGAGATTTGTAACACAACCCTGAATTCATCACTAACCTGAAAACTGGACTATACTAACTTAGAAAGATGGGAAATAAGTATATATTTTTTGTTTGTTTTGTTTTTTCAGAAAATAAAGCAGATAAACTAAAAAAACACTTTAGAAGCACAGAAAAGGATACTTATTGTTACATATCGCAGATCAGAGTTGTAGTCAATGCCCCTAGTAATAAAGAAGTAAAAAACACAAATACAGTAAAAGCAGATGAATAAAGTGCAATTTGTTTTATATTTATATATATATATATATATATATATATATATATATATATATATATATATATATATATATATATATATATATATATATATATATATATATATATATATATATATGTATATATATAAAACAATAGAAAACAAACAAACTGATTTAAACAAGTTACCCAATTAACCAGAAAAAAAGCTCAAAACTGAGCCCTGTTCCAGCAGTCTTCAATCAGGCAAGTTCTAACTACACACCCCTGCTTACTAGGGTGCAGAGGAACCTTCTCCAAAAAAAGATGGCACAATAAGCCTGTGACCAGAAATTTCCAGCTCAGAAGAGCAGAATTCTGCCTCTCCTCCCACAAGAGTGCAGACCGCAAACCCTCTTAATGTAGAATAACTGGCCTGAAGCCCAAGTGCTTAAGCCAGAACTAATACACTTTTAGAAAAGCAGACACTGGGTCTTCAATCAGCAATTCCCAGCTTAAAACAATGTAAACTACCTGTCCTGCCACAACAGTGCAGAACACAAACATTCTTAATATAAAATAGCCTGTATGAAGCCCAAGTGCTTAAACCAAAAGACTTAGAATAACAGTTACCATTTAATCAGCCTACTACCAATAATAGATGCAGCAGAATAAATAAAATTGAATTTAAGAAAAGCAAAATAAAGTAGGTGGAAACACAAATACAGTAAAAGCAAATGAATAAAGTGCAAAAAAAAATTATGTGCAAGAAGAGAGGAAGGAAGAACCTAAGTGGGCTGGCCTTCTCAAACCTTCTCTCTGTATTAAGTAGAGTGAACACTAGACTCAGAATATGATCTAACTGTACTCGGTTAAGTGAGCAAATGAGATGGACCCAGGAGGAGTGTTCTAACACAGACTTACAGGAGGGGCAGGCAATTCCAGAGCCACCAACACTAATGCCAACACAGGAACAGGGAAGGTGGCTGGGGAACTAACTGCAGAGAGACACACAGCATACTGTTCAATGAAACACAATTAGGAAACAGAAAAAAATGAAAAAACAGTACTTTTAAAACTGCAAGTTTGTACTTAACAGAAGACTAAAATTCACTACTGCAAGTTTCACTTAACTTCGGCTTCTAATGCAAATGTTTGTAACCAAGCAAGTCTCTCAGGAGATGAGCATAAAAAAAACACATACACACACAAAAACACACAATACATACCTTCTTAGTAATTGGAGGTGTTATTGGCTAGTATAATACTCACTTTTGGTTTGTCTTTCAGTGTTTTGTACTGTTCTACATGTAGATACAGATGGTTTGAATGTGTGACAAGACAACCTTTTATAGTTACCGATCAGTAACATGTGCTATCCCGATAACCAATTGGTGTTCCTAAGTAGCTAATTACATGCACATCAGCTGCGCTGCTACTGCCTTAGCCAATACCATGGCAACAATGGAGTATAACTGAGTATTCCACTTGTCCCTTTGCCTTACTTGTGAGGAATACAGCCGGGAAGTGTTGTTTGAAATCTATTGCAATAGCTGTATGGAGACGAACAGTAATATATTGTGTGTAATGCCTAGAGGATTTGGTCTAAATGTGAGTACTGCTGTTATATTTCTGAACATTGCTACTTGTGCAGGGTTTGTCTGTACCTAATACATCTGCATATGTTTCAGTCTGGCCAGGATGTTTGACTAGCTCAAGGCTGCATAATTATGCATATAATGTTAGGGGGTTTACAGTGTGCTTACCTGACATCTTTAGTTTGGTGTTAATGTGTATCATACTGTGCTGATAATCAGTACTCGGTAACAGTTCCTGGTGTACGAAACTTTCAACCCTCTGAAACGGGATTAGTTCATACAAACTCTGTAACATCAGCAGCTGTTCAATTGTATAACAGCAACTATTTCACATAGGGCCATGTTAGTATGTCTGTGTCCACATATGTTAAGGTTTCAGCAGATGTTGTAGAGTTGTTGAATAATTGGTTATGGTATGACAGTATGTATTGATGTAATTATTTTGGGTGTGGGGGAGATGTTGGTGGGTGTACATAGCAGATGCAGGTTTGTAGGAACCCCTTTTATACAACTTCTATATGTGTGTGGGTGTTCTTTCCCTATGTGAACACTTATCCCTTAGTGGACTAATACTATGGTAATTGCAGGATGATTCATTAAGGCACTGTTAAATGCTTCCTGTATAGCATGCAGGTACTGTTAGTCCTTGAATCCTTTTGGCAATACATCGGAATGTAAAAATGTTTGCTAAATGAAAGCTGTCTGTGTATTTCTGTTATGGATATTTGCAGTTATTGCAGTTGTGTTGGTGACTGTGTCCATAGAACATATTTGTAATAGTGTATTGGCATATACTCTTCGTATTTTTTTTTTGGGGGGGGGGCGGAAAGTGTGATTGCTATGGTCCATGTTATACCCAGATATGAACACTTCGGATGCTGTCTACACAAGTATGTATGTGTGTATATATATATATATATATATATATATATATATATATATATATTATATATGTGTATATGTATATAGATATAATATATAATATATATTATTGCATATGTTTATCTGTACCTCCATAGATGTGTAGATGTTTTTAACCTATCTACAGATTTACATATATATGTAGATCTGTATATATCGACATGTCTCTATGTATCGCTCTCTCTCTCTCCTTATTTGTCTATATATATATATATATATATATATATATATATATATATATATATATATATATATATATATATATATATATATATATATATATATATATGAGCATACACCTTTCATTGGGTACATGGCAGGTTGTCCTACTTCAACACATTCCTCCCTTTTGTGTTTTAACCTGTCTGCATACACAGCTGGGATAGGTACATCTCAGGTAGCTTAGTGGTAGGTTACTATGAGGATGAAGTATATGGTTGCAGGTTATAATCCTGGAAGGTGTTATTATTTTGCCTCTCAGAGTAGGCACTGGTAGGGAAAATGTGAATAACGCACATTTAAGTGGTTGTAAGCAGGTTTGCCCCGTGGTCTGCTAGACGTTAAGCAAAGGTTAAACCTGTGAAGTGCTTCTCCTTTTAACCCTGTTTAAGTGCCGCTTACCATCACGAAAACCCGTGTGAACCCGCTTGCAACTGCTTAAAAGTGCTTTAATCCACCTGCATCCAACATCCCTTATTCTGGCCCTCAAAATAACTTAACAGCTCTTGAACCCAGGACCATGAACACCACAGTCGCTGACTTTACCATTAATACAGATGTTATGGTGTTTAGAATATACATTTTACTACAGGCATTGCTCACTACTGAAAAAAATGTGACAGTCAGTTGGTGTACATATGTCTGATACATGTTAATTTTCATATGTTTGTGAAATTAGGTGTTGCAATGTGACATGGCAGGGTGTATTATGAATGAGAAAGGTTCTTGTTTTGTGTCCTTTTTATATTGTCCCCATACTCCATGTATACCCCTCCAGTTCACTTATTGAACATCTGACCCAGGCCCTCCTTGATGCATGATTTCATTACCCATCATTCCTCCCCCACCCCAATCTTAACATACATAGCAACCATCCCTTCTATGGTGAATTAGGTTAATATTAATAGTTATAATACCAGAGTTGCATGTGTTTTGTGTCCACTTCAATTCCTTTGGATTGCCTCTGTGTCACGAAGTGTGTTCATAGATGTTTATAGATATAGCTTTTGATGTAACTATATATATATATATATATATATATATATATATATATATATATATATATATATATATATTTATCTTTATATTTATATCTATGTGCAGACAAAACTGACGTATATATATATATATATATATATATATATATATATATATATATATATATATATATTTTGTATTAATTTGTAACAGTAATACATATGTAGACTTGTATGTGTTGGTTCACAAACTACAGTACATTACAATGTACTGCACATATGTACACAAAGTGATTGCCCCATTTGTAGTCATTACAGTGGATTGCATATGGTATAAGGTGTAGTCTAAAGACTGTGAAGCATGTATACACCTCAGATGGCTTAGTGGTAAGTCCCATGACTATAGTGTGCATGGTCCAGGGTTCAACACCTGTGATGCTTTAAAATGTTTTTTACTCCAGAATAAGGCTCATTTAAGCAGTTGTAAGCATGTTTAAAAGTGTTTCTGTGACATTATAGCAGCGGTTAAACACAGTTAAACAAACTTTGTAACGTATAACCTGTGTGCGCAAACACGGCCACATCTGCTAACTACTCAGGATATATACATTTCAGTGAAGTAACATCTCACTGTGTGCTTACATAACATTACATTCTCTGTTGACTGTACTCTCCAGCACACATGGGTTTATATGGGTGTTTCAAATGTTTATTATACAGAGGATTACTACCTATATATGCAAGCTGTGGTTAAGGTATACTTTTTAACAAGATAAACATCCCTGACTTTATTGGGATTGGGACCTTGAATGCACAGATACTATGCAGATGCTGTAACCATTACACTATTGACATAAACATTGCTTCTGCCTATATCCTGTTTAGATGATTTCTATATGTAAGCTAGGCTAAGCAAAGGGTGGAGGCCCCCAAACCCACTGAGCTTCACTTACTCTTGAAATAACAACATATAACAAATGTAATGTGAGACAATAAATTACATACCTGACTACATTAGACATCGCCCCTCACTGACACACTTCAAGGGAAACTTTGCTGTGTGAATGGGTAACAGAATATACACCCCTGGGATCATGTGTCCCAGAACCATACAGCCAGGGGGTGGGGGAACCCGTCCAGTTTGATAGCTATAAGACCTATTGGGGAAATTGAATGGTGTTGAATTTTCACATTAACATGCCCTCTTTAGATCACTAAGTGCCCCTATCACCCTCCACCACCCCAGTCTTCAACAGCTTCCGGCAACTCTGCCTGGAATTGCTTTATTGGCTATGCTTGACAGAGGTTCAGTTACTTCATCAATGGTGCGGAGAAAGCCAACACACTATAGCTATCCTTCTAAATGCCCTTGGGGCAGATAGGTAGTAGGCTATCTGTAAACCTCTAAAGTGCAGGCCATCACAACCATAATATGTGAATAAACAGACTTTCAGATCACAATATACAGCGAGAAATCACCAAGTAGTCAGGAAACAGTTAATTACAGCAAGAACATACACAACACTGATACTTGATCACTCCAAAAGCCTATCTTGGAAGATAGAAGACTTGTATAAGTTAAAGCTTTCTATTGCTTACCAGTAGGCTACCTACAGGAGAGATGAGAAACAAGCACAGATGGGAAACATGCATGCAACAATACCATACAGGCTTATGTGTCAGCATTAGGCTTTGGAATACTGGCCAAGGCTATTGGTGCCCCCATGGTGCCTTTTTTAGGAGAGTCTCAAAGGTGAATACTAGCTCTGTAAACAGCACAATATCTGAATCAATGAGGGTTATGCTACTCAACACCAGGGGTTGTGATCACAACATGCATGCACTCACAGCACTCCTCAGGATGGACAACGTCGACATCTGTGCAGTAACTGAGACCTGTCTTAAGGCTCCTGAGAGCACACCAGCACTACCAGACTACAACCCATACCACATATTTTGGCCACAGACATGGACTGACACAGACATGGAGGGGGTGTATCCATATTCATCAGGGATACCTACACCTCCAGGTTAGTGTGGCAGCATGATACCTCTGAGATCATCCATGTGCAGCTAACATCAGCCACAACTGCAATGGAAACTGAGGCCTGCTACAGATCACTCTCCATGACCCAGGATCACCACTCCACCTACCTGGAGACAGTGGAGAACATGGCAGTTTTACCGCACACCCTGGCATTGGTCGATGTCAACTACCCTACCATTAACTGGGAAACGTACTCAAGTACTCACTTCCAGGCCCAGCACTTCCTGGAATTTATCACCTCATATGCCCTGTATCAGGTGGTAACCTCCGTAACGAGGGGGGGGGCATACTAGAAGCGGTCATCACCAACATGGGCAGCAGGTGCACCACAGCAGAGGTTAACCAGTCACTGGTTAGATCTGGCCATGAACTATTCACTGTTTCCACACCCAAACATCTCCCCCACCCACGGATACCACAGTGTATACCTTTTCTACAGCTAGATTTACACTATTACAGACAGGGGTAGGGGGTTTCACAGCCCCCGCGCTAAGGGAAAACACTGCTCAAGATACAGACAGATTTAGAAATGCAATCTATAAGCACCTACATGGATGTATGGATCATGCCATCACTGGTAAACCAAGATTCACTCCTCCTAGACAAGGACACCAGTCTGGTGGACCCTTGCAATAAAGAGGCTATCCTACAGAAGTAGGACAATGTTCCAGATAAACAGTAAATCCCACGAAGGGCAGACATCCGTGGCCACTATTAGTATGATATGCAGATCCTTCATGAAATCATCCAAGGCTAACATCAACAGGAAAATATACAAGGATTCGAAAGATAACTACAAAGCCTTCTTTGGCTATGTCAAGGACCTAAGTGGTGACACACAGATTTGCACTGTGCCGGTGAAATATAGCACAAATATGCTGACCCTACTGATATCGCCAACATCCTTGCAGATACATTCAGTGCATACTTCACCCCTAAAGAGCCCACAACACTACCCAAAAGGTACAGTATCCCAAACATCAGAGACACACAGGTGGAAATGGCCCTCTCTAACAGCAGAACACAGCATCAGTGGAGGCAGATGTTGTCCAAGACTGCATCTTGCAAACAGTACAAGACAACCTGACCCCCCACCTAATTAAGGTTTTCAACCTCAGCTTCTCCACAGTCTACATGCCCATACAATGGCGCATGGCAACAGTTATTCAACTACACCAAGGTGGAATCACAACTGACCATGGTAACTACCACCCCATAAGCCTGACTAGCCTGGTCTGCAATGGTATGGAGTGCATCCTCATGGCACTCATTAACAAAGACATTGGCAACCACCAAACACGTGACCCAACCCAGGTCAGCTTGGCTGAGTGCAGTTCATGCGTACTGAACCTGTTTGACGTCTTACATACAGTCACCAAGATGTTAGATGAGGGAAGAGGTGGTTCACACATACTACCTTGACCTCACCAAGGCTTTTGACACCATGCCCCACGCAGGTATTGTTGATAAACACACCAGCCTGTACATATACCCATACATCACAGGTTGGGTTGCCAATGGGTTTACACACAGAACCCACATGGTATAACTAGCGGTCTCCAGGTCCAACTCTTGACCAGTCACGGCTGGTGTCCCACAGGACTCAGTCCTGGGAGCCCTACTGTTTGGCATATACTTCTCAGAGGTACAGGCAAACACAGGTGGACTACCGCAGACCATGTTTGGCAATGACTGCGAACTGGGAGCCATGATTGATAGTCCAGATGACACAGACATCTCTCCAAGGGGCCTCACAGAGACTGACACAGGGTGTCAATGTCATGGACTACAGCTAAGTGTCACTAACTGCATGGTCATTCCATTGTGGAATATTAATCACCCACATATTAACACATAAGTGGCAGCCACTTTAATAAGAATGAGGTAATGGGGTATCTGGGGACTAAGGTAGATAGTGTTCTCTCCTTTGACAAACATATCTCCAAAGTAGTTAGAACATCCTTCTATGTAGGCCATCTGATTACTAAAGGGTTCCTATCTAGACATACTGGGGTTATAGTGCCCCTTTACTCATCACTCATCAGTCCCATCATAGGGTATAATAACCCATTTAGGATATACCTCAGAAGACACTTCCAACAGCTGGAAGATGTACCTCGCCAAAGGGATTACTGGCCTCAAACATATGCCCTATGCAGCCAAACTGAATAAACACCTGCTTTACTCAGTGGCATCTCGTTTACCAAGATATGATCTCTGCTGGCCAACACAGCCATGTCGAACTCAGGCTTAATGGATATGCTCTACCTATGGGAATCCATGTCACAGTGAGCCACACACTGTAGTGAGCTGAACCTTGCCACAACAATAACTGGAAGATGCTGGAGGGATGGATTCCTGTCACAGACACTCCCCATACTTTGGAACAACATCCCTAACTACATTATACAGAGCCCCTCACTAACACTCTTCAAGAGAAACCTTGAAGAGTGGATGGGGAACAGTAGATACACCCCAGGGATCCCACCATTGGCTCTGCTCCATAGAGGGACAGTTAATGAATCAATGGGGTGGTAAAAGTGGACACATTTTGGCTAGGCTTATGAATGGCCTCTGGCAGTTGGCCAAGTACCTACCTATGAACCTGCACATACAGTATCAGTACATGTTAATAGCTTAATTTACTGTTCAGGTGTTGACATACCTTGTGCCAATGGCAGGTGTGTGTGCAATAGCTGAGGGCATGCATATGTTGGATGCACACAGTAGACTGCCTATACATGACAATTTACAGGTAGTCTTGTGTGTGTGCCATCCATTTTTACTGTATGTGCAGGTGGTGAAAGGTGTCAGTCCCTAGGTGCCTAGACTGTCAGTGTGTGTGTTATACATTCCCTCCTTGCCACGGCATGGGCATACTGGGTACGACTCCATCTGCCTACTGGGGCTGGCTCAGGGTGTTCTTGGTCTGAGTACCTCTGTGCCTGTGGGGCCCTTGGCAGTGGTGGTGGGCTGTGAGGGCCTTCACCATTCTGTCCCTGCTATAGCTGTTTCCACAGGATCATACTGTATAGCATGTCACATACTATGAAGATGTGGGCACACATGCCTGGAGAGTACTGCAAGGCTCCACCAGATATGTCCAAACAATGGAACCGTGATTTCAGTATCACAACTACACGCACTATGATGATTCTGGTTTGTGATTGTGCCTCATTATGGCGTTCCTGCATGGGTGTGTGTGCATTTCTGATGGGAGTCATCATCCACGGTTCCAGTGCATAGCCAGCATCCCCCATCAAGTGACCATTTGGGATTTCCCCCCTGGCAAATACCTGATACAGCTGTGAGGCATGCCAGATGTGGGAGTCATGATAGCTTCCAGGGATGCCAGCACACACATCCATGATAATGCCCTGGGCATTGCACACATCCTGGCAGTTGATGGAGGGGCATCCCTTGTGGTTTATGTATCGCCTACCCTGCTCACTGAGTGGTGACTTGATGTGTATGTGCGTGCAGTCTATTGCACCCAGTACCTCTGGGTATTCTGCCACATGGTGGAAGAGATGCATATTGCTGGCTAACTCCTCCTGCATTCGGGGGAAGTATATGTGCTCATTGGCATGTGTTAACATGGCATCCAGGAACTGGTGTAGTACCCTGGATGCTGATGCCATTGAGATCACCATGATATCCCCAGTTGGCTTTTGAAAGGTACCTGTAGCTAGTATTTTCAGGCTTACACATACCTTCATATCCACTGGGATGGAATCCCCTCTGCTTCTTCTGGCTCTGAGGCGTGGCCGGCACAGCTCCACAAGTTGCTGTAGGATGTCCCTGTCCACCCTGTAATTCTCTACTATCTCCAGATCATGTAGCCCCTGGTAGGTTACCCTGGGTCTGAACACTCTCCTCCTCCTCTGGTGCCTGAGGTGGTCATGTGCATCTTCCTCCACACCACCTTCAGTCTCCAACACATGATGGTGGATCAAAGCTATGGCAGCCCCTAACATGTACATACTAAAAGTTCCCTGTCTGTATACACCACTGGTGCAGAGTGTATGGGAATACACAAATGTGTGTGAGGTGCTTTCACACTTTATACTATTGTGCTATGGATGCTGCTGATGTCATTGGGTGTATATGAGCAATTCCAGCTGCAGAGTATCTTAATTATGGGTTTTACAATGAGTACTGCAAGTGTGGGGCCTTTACTGTGGAGTTATGCTTGCCCGTCTTGATTAATCTGTTGCCCTTTAATTCACTTTTAAACCTGGATCCCCTCCAATTATCAGGCATGCATCCACCTGCCATCTTTCTTGTTTTGTACTTTCCCTACCCAGTCATGGCAAAATGTGTCTTGTAGTTGATATACTTCAAATCGGCTTTGTTCTGCTTTGACACTTTACTGTTTTCTTTGCAGTACAGCCCTCCCCTTTCCTGTTCTGTGAGTAGCTGCTTGCAGCCTTGTTAGCTGTTGTCAATGGCCCACTGTAGGCTCCTAGGTGTTAATTAGTCATTTGTACTCCAATTTCCCTGCTGCAGAATTTCCTTATTTCTTTACTATATCCTTCCTGTTTCAGCTGCAGTGTGCGCTGCGCAAACCAGTATACCGGGTTTACGTACATTTCATCTCCGTTCACATGCATACTCGGTTACCTTGTGTACTCTCAGCTAAGCAAAGCTATGGCCAGTTCAACACACTCCTATCCTGCAGCTTTGCCTAGCTAGGGGCAAACCGGTTTAGCAATGCTCCAATATGCTTACAGCAATGGCGACACACGTCATCTTTATCTCAAGGGCACACCTCAGTGTTATAATGCTATGCTGTGAGGAGCATCCTTACACCAGCTGGGAATCTGTGATTCACTATTACTCCTCTCATTTGCATGGCATTGCCTACTAATTCCTAGCTACCGCGCATAACACTATCACAGCCCCTTAGCAACCCTTGCACCATAGCATGGTGTAGCATGCCTGCCACTGACTATTATGGGGAAATTATGAAATGTGTTACATTGCAGTTTTAGTCTATATTTTTATATTTTCCTTACGATCCCCTTTGGGCTCCACTGCCCTGCGCTTCCATGTTGCAATAGTGTGACTATATATATTAAATGTTAATTTTATATTTGGTACATTTTTTTATGCCAATGGCTATATATTTAGCCATTGGCATATATTAACAATATAATACATGTGTTTGGTTGGCTGTCATGGCTTCGATTTTATGTTTGCAAAATTGTAAACCGTTTACTACGGATTACATTTCTGCATACTTACACTATGCCTGCACCACTTCCTGGATCACTACATACCTTCATTCGCATGCTACACTGCTGCACATGGGGTAATTAGCATACAGAGTTCGAGAGCTGTGCGGGCGTAGCATATGCAGGTAGTGCACATGTGAACAGCTCATACCTGGATCGCTCTGTGGCCATATTTAGTGTTGGAATGCCAACTCTACGCCTGCACCTAGCGCAAGCTTTATGAATCCTGGGGATAATTGCAAAGACATGTTTAACTTAGACATTTTGTAGGCATTAGAACTGCTGCCTACAATATGTTCTAAATGTTTTAATAACTATACACGCACACACATCAGACAATCCTCATTAAGAATTGACCAACATCTGGCCTGTAAGCATAGTATTATGACCTATATAAACAAACAAAAAGATGAATTACGAGGCAGATGACCGATAAAATTAAATTAGTGTCAATTTATTTAATGCTTTCATCCCTAATAAAAGGACTTCTTCAGTGTAAACAAAAATTTACAGTCCCCTTCCCTGGACTTACGAAGCCCTTTATAGCGTGCAGGATTAGTTTAAGAGCTATTTTTGGCAATATGGCTGACGTGCGATCCAGGAACGAGCTCCCGGGACGTGCACATGAGCTCTTAGGCTAATCCTGCAAGGACGGAGCTCCTGTATGCAAATTACCTTCATTTGCAGGTGAAAACCATGCAAATGAGGGTAATATGTGATCCAGGAAGCTGGCGGCTGTTGGTGCAGGACGAGTGCAGTGTGCAGAAATGTACTCAGTTTGTAACCGAGTACAGTTCTGCATTCTACAAAACGGGGCTATGACAGCTCAAAATAAAGGTTGCATATCATTGAGGAAGCATGCCAATTTCCAAGTAGAAGGCCATTTGCATTGCAAACTGTTAAAAAAAAAATAAACAACTTTTAATTTTCTTTTCGATGATCTCGCCTGGTTAAGCATAGGGCAGCGACGTGCAAATGGGATCGGGGGGGATAATAAAATAAACCTAAAATAAGCATGCCAACTAAAATCAGTATTCTGCCATGCAAGTCAATGGCAGGCAGAAGACAACCTGACCAGTGAGTAATAGTTGCTAAGGCGGGGGAGGCTCAGTGTGGGACATGTAACTATGCATTAGCAGGCAATCCTATGCAAATGAGGGAAAGGTTAGTAAATCCCGGATTTTCCCAGGAGTCCCAAAGTCCCAAGAGTGTAAGAGTATAAATAGCTGGGAGCAAGACTAGGATATAGGTGACTTCATGGGGGTGTGTATCAGGCATACTGTAAGCGGATTGGAGACCTATGGCTCGGGATTGCTCCTAGCTTAGCACAGCTAAGCTAGGGATGTGTCTAAACCTGCCTAGCACTCTTTACAAAGTGTATGCGGGTGTGTGCGCCACGCACCGGGTTTTACAGGAAGAAAAAGGAAGTTAAACCAGGAAATAGCAGCAGTGTGCTCATTTGAGCACTCCGTGTGCGCTGAATGCACACAGGCCTAAACAGGGAGGCAATGGGAAGGGAAAACAGCAGTAGGAAGGCAATCAAGGAGAACTCGCTGAGCTGCCAGGTGACATGTATCAGAATCAGCTAATCACACAGGAAGCAGACCAGCCCAGCCCAGAACACCACTATAAACCAAGCAAACACCTACCCCCTGGTTTTTCCACACTCTACATCACTGTGTATACAAGCGAGGAAATTTTAAAACCAAACCTACAAAATGAGAAGGGCTGCAACAGGCAATATAGAACAATATGTGCAAGAGGCTGAGGGCACTGAGGATGTCAGTGTTGCTAAACAACTCACAGTGAGGAGACAGAGAAGAGTGTACAGACCCAGGGTAACCTACCATGGGCTACAAGAGCTGGAGATAGTGAAGCACTATAGGGTGGACAGAGACCTCCTACAGCAAATCGTTGAGCTGATCAGGCCACACCTGACACACCACACTAGCTGAGGGGAACCCATTCCAGTGGATACCAAGGTATGTGTAGGCCTAGGTATACTAGCCACAGGTACCTCCCAAACTACAACTGGGGATAACATGGGCATCCAGAGTATTCCACCAGTTCCTGAATGCCATGTCAGCACATATCAGTGAGCACGTATATTTCCCCAACACATGTGAGGTGTTGACCCGCAATATGTGTCTCTTCCACCAAATAGCTAACTACCCTGGGGTAGGGGGTGCTATTGACTGCACGCACTTATGTATCAAAGCACCACCTGGTGAGCAGGGTAGGGCCTACATCAACCACAAGGGCATCCTCTCCATCAACTGCCAGGTCGTATGTGATGCCCAGGGCATTACACTGAATGTGTGTGCTGGCTGCCCTGGAAGCTATGACAATTCACACATATGGCAACTGATGCAGCTGTACCACAGATTTGCTGATGTGGACATCCCCTACGGTCACCTAGTGGGGGATGCTGGGTACCCACTGGAGCTGAGGCTGATGACACTTATCAGAAATGCACACACACCTGAACAACAACGCCATAATGATGCACATGCACATGCCAGACATATAATAGAGCATGTGTTTGGGATGTTCAGGTCACGGTTCTGGTGTCTGGACACATCTGGTGGAGCCCTGCAATATTCACCAGCTACATGTACCCAAATAGTAATGGTATGTGCTATGCTACACAATATGATCCTACGGAAACAGCTGCAGCAGGAACAGCATGGGGCAGGAACACACAGATGCTCACCAATGCCAAGGCCTGTACAGGTGTAGAGTGACTCAGAGGAGGAACAACCTGAGCCTGCCCCAATAGGCAGAAGGGGGCATGCCAGTATGCCCTGGCCTTGGCAAAGAGGCAATGCATAGCATATGCACTGACACAGTAGGACCCCAGGGAATGACACCTCTCTCTGACTCACACAGACAGTAAAAGGGATGCCAAACATGACACTACCTGTGCCCAACCATGTATAGGGAGTGTACTATGTGCATCCGACATAGGCAGCCCTCCAGCACCATCCTCAAGTCCGCATACCCTCAAGGTAAGTCAATCAACCCACCAATTACCAAATAGAGTAGAATGTGTTTTTACCTGTAGCTATGGTATGGATGTGAACATGCAAGGGAATTGGGTGGCCGGACGTCAAGGCAGCAGAGAGTAGACACCCATAGTGGCAGCATGAGATCTGTAACACATACTGGAGTCACCATAGTAGCCAGTACTACACAGGGTGACAAAACCCACTGCAGGAAATGGCCTGAGTGACAGGGGTGTCCATAAGAGCCACACATGCCAGTCAGGAAGGATCACATACCCAACAACAGTCTGAGCCAGCAGGACAGGTGAAGACAAACACCAACAAATGCTGTACTATGGCCTCTGAATGTGCCCTATGAATAACCCCTCCCCCAGGCCTATACAGACAGACCGCAGCAGACCAGGCATTCGGATGTAAGTTGTGAAGGCTAGGAAGTCAGACACTAATATGTAGGTAAACAAAGCTAGGATCTGTACTACACTGGTAAGCCCTAGCTAGCAGGATAGGTAAGACTACAGACTGAAATGGAGTACCTGACATACCAGTACAGTCCTAGCAAATGTGGACAAATGTCAGGTGCACCCCCCCCATCCAACGTACACATAGAGTAATAGTCAGGTGTGCCCCCCCACTCCTGTGTAGAACAGTAGAAACAGTCAGATGTCACCCCCACTATGCAGAAATGTAGCAACAGTTAATGGAAAATGACAGATGGATACCCTGCAGACACAGCATGCTACCTGTCGGTGTACAACAAAAGGTCAGCACCGCAGTACAAACAACCTGGACGTGTTCCACACATGCAGCACAGATGGCCATACTGGGCATGCTCACACACGTAGAGGAATGAAGGCAATGTCAGTCAACAACATACTGAGAGGTCATACTGGGCATGCTCACACACTTAAACACATGAAGGCCATGTCTGCAAACACCAGTGGACCAGACATTTCTGGAAGTTGCAGTTCTCAGTGTGGACACATGTCAGTATGTACCACTCCTGCCTTGCACACACAATGGATAGGAATACAGACAAATATGTAAGGACAACACACTATAATAATCCACAGGTACATGGGCATAGATGGGTGGAAGAGGGTGACCGTGACAAGGAGCCATGTGGGCCTGTCCCAACTGGCACACAGCCAAAGGGCCCCCAACACATGAGGTGCGGATGTAACCCACTGCGGATACTAGCCACCAGTACCTGTCAGCATGACAGACTATGTGGTGTATGTGCCAGCTGTGCAACAAGACTGCACAAGGAAGCAGCCACCTAGTAGCTGTATAGATGCACCTGTGACATATGACCCTGTGTGTGCCCGCATGTGGCATGTCAACCCATACATGAATGGGGTATGGCCTATGCACACACTGCCCTCCCCATAACAGTAGTATGGCAAGCCTGCTGAGGTCATCCAATGTGAATTACACCTTTGGGAGAGCTATAACTCAGTAATATGCATGATGCATCACATAACTGCATACCGTTGTAGTGACAGAGTAGTTAGGTGGTAGTACTAACCCCAGACCTGTCGATTGTGTGAGTGTGTGTTTGTGTGTGTGCCTGTCTGCCTCTGACTGTGTAGAGTGAAATGCTTGTTAGGCTACCCACACTCCATGCAATACATATATTCAACTTAGGCAAGGCTGCTGATGTCACTCATCTAGAAGTACACGTCTGGGAAAGTGATAGTCCAGTAATCACCGTAGAGCATCCTGTAACTGCTGTAGTGTGATAAACTCATTAGGTAAGTGTTTGAACCCCAACCCTGGCATCTGTGTTTCTGACTGGGTAGAGAGCAATGCCTTTTTAGGCTACTCACACTCCATACAATACAAATACTCTACTTTGGCAAGGCTGCTGATGTCACTCACCTAGAAGTACACCTCTGGGAACATGATAGTCCAGTAATCACTGTAGCACGTCCTATAACTGCGTACTGCTGTAGTATGATATACTAGTTAGGTAAGTGTTTGAACCCCAGCCCTAGCAACTGTGTGTGCATGTGTGTGTGTCTGACTAGGTAGAAAGCAATGCTTTTAGGCTACTCACACTCCACACAATACAAATACTCTACTTTGGCAAGGCTGCTGATGTCACTTACCTAGAAGTACACCTCTGGGAAATTGATAGCCCAGTAATCGCCGTGGCACATTCTGTAACTGTGTTCTGCTGTAGTGTGATTTAGAACAGTGGTAGTGTTCCATCTCTATCCATGCCAGTTCCGGATGTGATGTGTGTCTCTCAGTGTCTGTGTATGGAGCAATGCATTATTGGCTACTCCCTCACAGTACATTACAAATGCCCTACTTTGGTAGTCCTGCTGATGTCATTAATTGTGAAATACACCTTTGGGGAAAATGCACTTCAGTAATGTCCGTGGTGCGTAATAAAACTGTGTAGTGCTGTAGTGTAGTAATCTAGTTAGGTAGGGGTTCTACTCCCAGACATGCCAGGTGTGTGTGTGTGTGTTAGTAACTCATATCCTGTGTAGAGGTGGGTGTAAGTCTGTGACACCTGTGGGCAATGTGGAGGGATTTTGCTAATTTCATTTATGGAGGACCTACTATATATCACAATGTCAAACATGCAGGGATAACATATATAAATGGCTGAGAGGCTGGGGTGCAAAACCATACCCATACATGTGACATCAAGGCCTGCCAATCGCAGTTAGCAACCCCACTGTGCCTTCACATGTGACTAACAACAGACATACCATGCCTGACAACATGGTCTGTATGGGCAGATGACACTGACATCAGAAAATGCTGTTAGCATGCTATCAATGTAGGTGCAGGGTAAATATGCTGACCAGTACCACTCCCTGACACATGTGAGCAAGACTGGCACATATGATGATAAGCTGTGTTCACAGCATGGACCAGACACCCCAGGTACAGTTTCACATGTCACTGTACATGCATGTGGGAGGTGTACACATCCTAGACACCATCCAAGTCATGGACTAGGGAACACATACATGGCAAGCGATGCACAGCATTGGCTACACGCAATAGTCACCCAGGTGACTGGAAGACGGATGCAATACCCACCTGTGAGGGCAAATGCAGAAGCTACAGGCCTGTGCCACAATGCAGACCATTGTCATGTGGGCTGATGCCAAGGTATACCCATCGGCTACCCTTGTATAGCCTGCTGGCACTGTTGGCCACCACAAATCCATGCAGACATGCACCCATGCATGTCCGAACTGGACCCTGTGTGTTCGTGTGTGTGTTGTATGGTGCGTATGTCCACATCCACACTCACTACTCCCCCCAGGGCACAGTGAAGCATGCCTCCTTATGTCTGACACCTGCTCATATTCACTGCCCGTACGACCTCCATATCACACATGTGGTGCATGTGTTCCCTGCACACTGATGTGTTGTGGCAATCCCACTAGTGACGGTTTGCACTCCTGGCCCTGCCAAGTCTGTTAATGTGTGTGCGTTCCTGTGTGAGTGTGCCTGTGCTGATGCTGGCACCTGTTCATGCAGACAGGTACGTATACATCATCTACTGTATATCTACCATATCCCTGTTGCAGATGTCACGCACCATCACATATATGTTCTGAGTGCTCCCCAACAGATAACCCATGTGGCACATCCAATAACAGCATCGAACTGTGATAGCACTACATAGCTGTCGGGTGTTTGATTCCATGTGCTGGTAGGTGTGTGACGCAAACATGCATTGGTTTTACCCTCCCACCTCTCCCTGACATGTATTCGCCTCTGTATGCCTCCCCCACTCCCTCTCTGGAGGATGTGGAGGGCCACACCTGCATTGCTTAGGCAGCAGCATGTGTATTTAATGTGATGCTCATGATCAGCAGATGGCCTCTGCACGAATTGCAGCCCTTCCCTAGCCGATTTCATGTGGAACAGGTGTGGTAACATTCCCATAGCCAATTGCATGGAAACGCACTCCAATACCTGGGAACATCCTGGTGGTGTTGGCCCTTGTCTGTCACTGTGAGCAGGAGCTAGAACTGTCATTCAGCAAACAGCATTTCAGATGGGCAGCCACATATATGTAAGAGGATCAGGACATACAGACAGACTGTGAGTAGAGTGGTGTAATGCTTTGCATAGTACTAGTATTACAGGGTGTGTGTGTGTGTGTGTGTGTGTGTGTGTGTGTGTGTGTGTGTGTGTGTGTGTGTGTGTGTGTGTGTGTACATACTAGTTTACCTTGGACTGCAGTCTGTCTGCATAGCTCACTACTGTGGGCCTATCCTCTAGCTGGACAGAGGTATGCCTATCATGTGCTGTCTGTCCACCACACAGGTCCTGTGTCAGATATTACACTGGCAGTGTGTGTGTATTGCGTGCTAGCAGTACATGGCTATATCCATTTGTGTCCCTGATGTCATATTCCTGCATAAGAGTATGTTGCAACACATCCTGTAACACCAGCATGTTCCAGGGTGTGTAACTGCAATATTGCGGGTATGGCCCTGTGTTCCTGCCTTTGTCCTCCACATATATGGCAGCCTTTGTCCTGCTGTGATACGGTTAGTGGTTGTTAGGTAATGGCCTATCATTAACTACTGTGAGCATTCCTACTATCATCCAGTCATAGCGTGGACACCCACAACATTTGCTGGTCAGGGACCATACATGTGACAGATACATTGACATTACCACAAGTAATGAATGTCCCCCTAGGTCGTGACTACAGGGTGTAATTGGAGGCTGCTGAACTACATCTGATATTGTTGACTGTTATGTATTGTGCAGGCAAATCCTTTGTCAACTGTTGTACGAATTGAAGGGCTTAGCCTGGAAACCATAGTATGTTATATATCCGCACTGTCTGCATCTACTGTTTTGTATGGGTCTTGCATCCATCACTGGTTATATACAACATCCATTATTGTATGGTACACAAATAAAGGTTGTCTGTGTATACATATCTGTGTGTCGTGCCATGTCCTTTAAAATGTGAGTGGGTATATGTGCAATGTAAGTATCCCCTTTGTGGGGCTGGTTGCCACACCACACATGTCACAGGTACCGGTTACAGGGCTTGTGGCTGGGGATATGCACCCTGTACATCCACCAGTACATTCCCTGTGGTACAATGGCGTATCTGTATGATATGTTACAGAATTGACCTGACAGGTACAGGTGACATGGATAACTTTTGGAGCATTGTAGCTGTGTTGTGGTGGGTCCTGCTGTCAAGTACTGCATGTGCTGGATATTGGATTGCACAGCATATCCGTTAGGGCTGGGGAGGGGTTACATAGCAGTAATTACCAGGTGTACCTCATTTGTGCCCCCATCTCCATTAACTGTGCTCACGGTCTGTTATGTAGTACGGAGTGGGCCAGGAGTCCATTCCCATGTGGAAATCATAATCATATACACATGTGTATCTGTATATATATATATATATATATATATATATATATATATATATATATATATATATATATATATATCTAGGACATTTGTTCGACTGATCTAGGATGTTTGCTCCGAATCCATAAAAACTGGACACACTTTAACGAAAGCGCTTTTATGGAAAAAGCGCTTTCGTTAAAGCGTGTGACAAAAAAAAAACACTATATTTACATTTTAGCAGGGGGATTCACCCCCCCCCCATGTAGGGGGCTGTGCCCCCACACCACCCCTACTTTAATATTCTCCCTCCGAGACCGCACTACAGTGGAGAAAAGGGAAATTTCCCTTACCCGCACCGTAGTATAGCCTCGGCAACAATCATACTTACGCGAAAGTGCTTCTTCAGTGAAAAGCACTTTCACGTAAGTATGCCTGGCTGTTTGGATTTCGGTCATTTGCTCAGTCGAGCAAACGTCCTAGATCCAGATATATATATATATATATATATATCTGTGTGATATATGTGTATATCTGCATAAGTAGATATGTTACACTCCCTTATATAGAGGGATGGAACTGAACATTGATATAGCTCTAGCTATGTATATGTATCCATATATATGTGTATGTATGTAGATATATATACATACATATATATATATATATATATATATATATATATATATATATATATATATACAGTGAACATATTAATCTATCTATGTACAATTGCTGTTATATGGTTATTTGTGATTTGTGAGTCATACATACACATATATATACCTATAGCTATCTCTCTACATTTACAGATGTCTAGTTGTCCATATGTCCATGCATGTTTGGCCTATATGTGTGGCCTGTACCTCATTCTCTTGGAAATTGATATGGATGACCTTAGGACTGAGGTCAGTCATTCATGCTGACACGGACGGTTTCAGACGTATCATCTCCAGCAATATATGTGTTCTACCACATATAACTGTGTAACTTGCAACGTTTTAAGTGTCTTACAGCAGGATATGACAGATATCTCTATATGTACCCACATTATGGCGCACTATGTCCCGGATTCATGCATTAAGAGGTTGTGTGGTGTGTTATTACTACATTCCCTGTGCTGTTGACTGATTGTGCTGGATGATATGTATGTGAAAAGAGTGGTTATGTACATCTGTCATGGTTTAATGGTAAATTATGTAGTGTATGATGTGCAGCGTCCTGGGTGTGAGCCTTCCAGAGGCTGTATATTGTGTTTCAGGGCAGAACACCAGCTGTTGGATACAGAGTGAGTTAGGGACATTTGAGCTGTCGTACGCGGATGTGTGCGGGTTTGCGAAGAGCTAAGCAATGCTAAACTCGGGTTGTGTTTCCTTACACTCAGCTAGCATCTACTTAGCTCAATCTATGCAGGCAATGCTTACCCCCACGCAAATGCACTTGGACACGCTTACCACTGCTTATTTGTGCTTAGACCTGCTTACTTGTGCCTTATTCATTATGACACTAACACTTCACATGTGCATTTCATGCAGTACTCCAGTTCACATTTAAATGTTATTATGTAGGCTATACGGCAAAATGATGTAAAATTATGTTTGTGCTGCAGTGGGACTTGAACCAGGAATGCCTGTTCGTTAGGCGGATGCTCTAAACACTTCACTATTGCTGTGCTGCCTCATTTGCATATATATATTCCTTGTTATCCTCCTCAGCCTTTTCAGCTGCTTTAACCGTAGCTAAGCGATGGGCAAACCCATGCACCTACGGTTAGCTGTACTCGGGGTTTTAAAAAAATTAATACAAGGGTTTCTTCATTTTATTTCAATGTACTGTTGGTGTTGAACACATGGGGACTGTTGGTGGAGATATGCGGACACCTATGAGCAGTTTCGCTCATTTATTTACACTTTCTTCTGTTCTACTTTGTAGGGGCATGTTTATTCTGAGAGCTCTGCTCTCTGACATGCCCTCTGCATTCGTCCATGCTCAGTGTAGGATTTGGAGCTCCAGCAGCACACCTTCATTATTATGTATGGCACGATGCCGTCCTCCTCTTAAACTGCCGCTTACGTGCAGGACTAGTTTAGTCCTTCACAGCAGAATAGTAAATCTGGGGGCCCATCTTTTATACCCTAGCATACCCAAGGTCATTAAATAATTATTGAATAATTGATGTTGCTCCTTAAAGAGACATATACATACAACTTTGACTCCATAAATGGTATACATACCACGTATCCAAAAACATTCAAAATTCATCAAAAAAATCATAATGCAAAAGCTGCTTTCAATTTCATAATAGAACTAATAGAAATATTTTTGTTTAGACTAGGAGGAACCATGGCATTTATTCAAAGCTGCCACTGCAACTCTTTAAACTCAAGGTAATCATCCATTGGTCCACCCCTCTGCCCCCATTGACTTGGTCAATGATTATAAATTTTAAAAAATGACCATCAAACTTTTGAACATGTACAAAAAGAGCATTATTCATATCTTTTTTTGCTATATTATACCTGTGTTGGTAAATTCTTGTTTTTAAACAGTTCTTGGTTTTCCAATATAGAAACAGGTACAGTTTTGACACAAAGCTAAATAAACAGTACCTCTTGTATTGCAGTTAAACCTCCTATGTAGCCTTATGATGCCAAAATGCCCTATTTCAACTTTTTTAGCTTCCAATATAAGTTTACACTGTGTACACTGTCCACATTTTCTTATTCCCCCACTTGTTCTAGATATTTGACTTTCTCCAGCATATTTTTTATGCACAAATCCTTTTTGTATACATTAAGTGGGTTAGTCCCAACAATCTTCGTATACTCTAGGTCTAATTCAAAGACCTTTCAATCTTTGTATATCACTTTGTTGATATCAGCAAAAACACTGTTGTAAGATAATACTAAGACTTTACACATCTTGTTGTTTTCAGTATTAATCCAGTTGTTTAAGGATGTTTGATTCCTACAAATCCCCAGTAATGGGGTATAATATCCTCCTAACCTTTTTTCCTTTACTTCTTTAAATATATTATTAAAGAAGGGGCTGGGTAACCTCTCCTAATCAACATATCATTTAAAATATTGCATTGCATTTCAAATTCAACAAAACATGTCAAGTAGACCACCTCAGTGGCCCTCTTCAAGAGAAGTCTTGATGAGTGGATGGGAAATGGAAAGATCACCCCGAAGATCACTCCCATGGCTCTACTTGTTAGAGGCACTGGGAACTGACATTGTTGTTGTTGTTGATGCCAGGGTACTTCTATGGGCTAGGCTTGTAAAGGTTCCAGGGCCATTAGCCTAGTACACACCTATGAACCTATGAACCTATTACTGAATACACTCACACCATGGCATTTAGAGAGCAACTGATTCTCTGATGGGAAATTACAAAATAAGTTTAGATTTCTGTCCCCAAAGAAACAATTGAGAATAATAACTTGATGCAGTATTATTTGTGTAAATTCAGTACTTTCATATAATGTTGCCTTTTGTTGGCATTGAATAGCAAGCTATGTAAGGCCACCAACTAATGGCATTTGCATAAATCACATACACCACAGTGGAGGTATTAACACAGCTGTGAGGCTCCACATATGTGAAGTCATTACATTATATGATTATGTTGCAAACAATTTGCATGAGATAAAGGGGATAGGGAGGCTTCTCCCACTGTAATTGTACACATTATAACAGTATTGGTTGTCATGTTGTCATTTATACATAACACAACATGAAGACAAACAATGCTTACAGTACATCAAGGTGGGTTTTAAACACTTGCCTATGCAATGTCAGAAGCTACATGATATTGTGAATAATAAATGCAGCACAGTACAAACATTTGCTAAAATTGTGACATATTTGGATATTTGAAGCCATGGCATCATGTTGTTGCTTCAAAGAATATGGGTGCCTGTACTCTCTTTAAAATAATGTTGTTATATGTCTATTTCTCACACAACATTGCATACTGCAAGGTATACCCAAACACATGTGATGTGTAATGCAGTCATCACTGTGATGGGAGAAATGTATAGCATAGCATCTACCAGTAAAAATATGTCTCCTAAGTGTAACTTTACATAAAGAGTGTTGCCACTGGGACAACTGAACGACAGTACACACAATTTAAGCAATGTTAGATTTGAACCCCCTACCTATCTAAGTTACATGACTTAGAGAATACAGTATTAAACACAAGTGCCAGAGGAGAAATCTGGCTTTTATTGTGAAAAAGTGAACGTATGAAAGGATGACCTCATTAATGTGTTGCAACAAAGATGTTTGTGGTAAAAGTTGGATAAGGGAGTTTTCTCCCAGGTTAAATTCATTCCCTAAGTGGAAGTTGATACAACATGTCTGTTCGGGAAGATATGCATACTTGAGATGGAAACCATACACACAAGTTTACCACTGTGAGATTTGAACTTCTTACCTATCTAATTATACGGTCTATTGAAACAAGCTGCAAGCACCAGAGTAGAAATCTGATTTTTACAGTAAGATAGTGCACTTAGGAAAGGATGACCTCATCACTGTGTTACAGAGAAGATGTCTGTGGTAAGAGTGCAATGGGGTCTCCTCTCCCAGGTTAAATTCTTCAGCTGAGTAAAAGTTGATACAGTACACCTGTTCAAGAAACTATACATGCTTGACATTGAAGTCACACACAAGTTCACCTTTCTGAGATTTGAACTTCTGTCCTGTCAAGTTATACAATCTATGGACCACAGTCTTAGCCCTAAGTGCGGCAGAAAAGTCATACCCTGAGCGCTAGAGGGTGTATTTTTGACAGGATGACCACATTAGTGTGTTGCAGAGAAGATGCATTTGGTAAAAGTGAGATAAAGTACAGAGGAAGCTGTATCCAAAGTTAAATTCTTCTCCAGAGTGGAAGTGGATACAGCACATCTGTTTTTGATACTTTACTTACCTGTCTTTAGAAACCCCCCCCCCCACACACACACACACACAAGTTTGCCACTGCCAGATTAGAACCACCTACCTATCTAGTCACACATTCTACAGAACACACTATGAATCACAAGGAAACATCTAACTTTCAACAAGTAAAAATGTAGCTGTGTAAGTGTTAAAACATCACTGTTTCTAGCATCAGCTGCTGTGTATCACATGCTTTGGGACAAATGCATGTGTCTGGACCGGCAAATGTAACATCACTGTGCTTGTTCTATGTAATTAAATACTTATCTGCTAACATCTATATAGTGTCATTAGGCTGCCACCTTTCAATGTAGCGAAAACCTTAGGAAGACAACATCCCTCGCACCTCCCATAACTCCGCCCATCTTCACCCTCCCATTCACTTTCCACTCATTTTGTGACATTATTGTTACATCAGATGAGGAGGAATGCCATCTTTTTTCCATTTGTGATGCCTCTTTCTGCCGATTTAACAAACTCAGATAGTCTTTCTTTTTTGAAACAGAATACCAGAGTTTGTACTGTGTTTTCTGGACTCCTGGACAATTGGTTTGATTTCCAGATAATCTAAAAAAAACAGATAGGTGATAACGCTAAGCGTCATTCCTGTACATTGTGTTACTATGAGGAACACGTACCTGCTTCACAGTATTGAGTGTCAATGCCAGTCACAATTGTACTCAAACTCATGAAGGACCAAACATGTTATTGCTGGTGGAAATATGTCTTTTGGAAACAGTTTTGAATCAAGGAGGTTTATTAGATGGGAAGAGGTGCACACTTGGTGACAGGAATACACATAAATACATACATACATACATACTAAGAGGTTAGACTGTGATTAATTCCTGCACACATATGTGTTGAGTTACTCTGCAATTTATCATCATAATTATTCAGGCAGGATTTGTATTAGATAGTGTTCTGTTCCCAATTGGGAACAGGAACATTAATACAGTAGCAGGACAGTAATGTGTTAAGAAAATGTGTAGCCAACACTACACCAACAGGAGTATACAAAACCTTCAAAAACACTTTGGCATACATCTGGATTCAAAACTTGCCAGTATTCTAAACCAAAGGAAAACACAAAAGTATTATCTAACCACACAACATAGGAAATCCTACTTCATAAGCTTCAAATATGACAACAGATTGAAGCAAAGGGGAATGTATGTATTACGCTTCATCACATTTATGACAATTGTAAAATCCCATAACATGTACATTACATCCATTAGCCTAATAATTATAAAACAGTAAACAGTGATGGTACAGAAATGGGAAAAGATAGAGACATGGAGACAATGATAGAAACACACAAAGAATGCTATATTTTTTCTGGGGCATTTTTTAGTAGCCTTGGGATGTGCTAATGTTATGTTTTTCCTGATAAGTAATCTATCATAGGTTCATAGAGTCATAGGATGATACTAGACTATTGGCCTGGAGGCCCTTATAAGCCTAGCCAAGAATTTCACCCATGTTCCCACAAAGTCAGCACCTGTTTCCCCTGTCCATCAGGGACACAGGTGGGATCCAAGGGGGTGTCTTTTCTTTTTCCCATCAAGTCATCCAGGTTCCTGTTAAAGAGGGCTAGAGAGGTACTCTGATTGACATAGAGAGGGAGTCTATTCCACAGATGGGAGAGTCTTTGGGACACAAATCAATCCCGCCAACAAGTTCTATTAATGTCACAGACCAGGTTGATGCCTTGCATGCGGGTTGCGCGAGTGGAGATTGACTTACGGATATGCAGCAACTCCATCAAGGCTGGGTCTGAGATGGCCTTGTATGCTAGACACAGGTCACCTCTGAGCAGTCTGTACAAGACTGAGTAGAGGACAGGGCTTTTAGCCTATCTGTATAGGATAGGTCCTGTTATGCTATGTACAATCACATGTTTCCATCTGGGAGAAAGCAGGGGTCAGAAAATGTAACCATGATTGAGACATAAGCAGGAGAATGTTGGGTTACTATGTTATGCAGACAACACTTACTCACATAATAGTAATATAATTAAAACATTAAATGTGACTTTCACATATTTCTGGATTCAAACCATTAATAGTATACCAATGGAATTTTACAGACTTGTGAATTATGTCAACACACCACACAGGAAATGTTAATGTGTAACCTTAAGCTTACTGTTTTGAATGGATAGTCATAAAACAATGAGGCAAGAGAGAATGTAAGCATCTGGCTTCATCACATAATGACCATTTTAACATTACATTAGGTTTACATTACAGGCAGCAGCATAAAAAATATCCAGTTCAGAATAGAGACGTTACATTAAGATATAATGTCTTAATTTACACATTTGTTATGAAGGCAGCAATATTTCGGCAGCATGTTTACTATCAATATTTGCAATTAGAACATCATACTTGGTGTACATTTAAATCTTCAGCATGTTTCAGAGAAGATTAGCCTGACTGTACATAATGCAGCCATACCTCTCAACCTCTTAGAGCAAGAAATTTGTAGAAAATCCACACATAATGGGGGACGAAATCTCAAAAATAGGGAAACTTGTTAGATATTGCTCTTACAAACTTAGAAAGTTGATAGAATAACATATTTTGCATTAACATGATTTTTTCTGAAGGATATGAAGTCTGAAACTCAAATGTTTGCCATTATTTTCTGACTTCAGTCCTCAATGGTTTGCCAGAAAACTACAATTTTATGAGAAATAGACCAAAAATATGAGGCAGAAATCTGGATATTCTGCAAAAATCTGGGCAGTTGAGAGGTATGAACCCAGCGAGGCTAGGCACTCTGGCAGTAAGGGCAACTAAGGAAGGCAGTCAAAGGCAAAAAGTTGTAAGATTTTGCCATAAATTGTGTAGTTCCATTTCCTCTAAGTTACTGGTGCTGCTCACTGACAGACTTTGCACAAATACAGAGGAGAAAGACTGATAACACAAAAGGTGGAAGACACATAGACAAGGTAAGAGGAACCAGGTAGCTTATAACAGAAGAAGGATTATGGTGGCTCAAAACAATATGTATGCAACAGCTGTACATAAAATGATGTCCTAAAAACAGTCAATAACAGTTTGCTAATGCCTGGAATAGAGCCCTTGAAAATATGCAAACATCAGTCTACAAATCTGAGCATTATCTCAACACACCACAAAGGAACTCCTACTTAATATAGTTTGTATCACACAATTGAAGGACAGTGACAACTTAATGAAGCAGAAAGGGTGAAGACAGAGGGAGAGATTGAAAGAGAAATAGCAACAGTATTGTCGACAGGCCCATCTTTATGGCCTGTTACTCTTAGGTTTTTCCTTATTATTAATCTGCCATCCTCTGTAAGATAAAGTGCAAGTGTGGAGAGCAAGAATGGGTAGGAGAGTATATTCAAATGCTGTGTTAATGAAATGTTGTAACTGGAGATAAGTACAGATGTTTTGAGTTAAACATATGATAGAAATCTAAAATGTCATGAAATAATAATTTGACATACAGCTGTTATTGAACCCATGACACTATGCAAAACCAAATTATCTCAGCACACCACATACAAACTTCTACTCCCTTACATCTGGCAGCAAAATAACTAATAACTGTTTTAAAGTAGTGCCTTTACTCTAGTCTGCAGCATTTCATTTTAAAGAACAACATGGCAGTGATTTTTCACTACTACAAGGAACAGTTCTTGAAAAAAAATATTTGTTAAAGTGTGGGAAAGGTCCACATTGAAAGATAAACTTCTCCACAAGGAATCTGATTTTATCTTAAAATATAATACTTTAATTCCTTTGGGTATGAATTGTGAAGTAAGTTGGAAATATTTGATTTGACAGTTTTATTGGATAATTAATTAATTGTCATTTCATGTTTTAGATAAAGTGTGCATTTTAAGACTGATTGTTAATCACTGAACGCTGATAAGCTGAGGTGTTAGAGAGAGAGAGAGAGAGATTAATAATTTTTTTTTTTTGGGGGGTGGGGGGGCAGTAGCCTGTCATTTTGTTTTATTCCTTTTTTTTTTTTTTTTTTGTAGTTGTGGTTATCGGATGTGGATGCATCTCTGAGGTCCCCTATCTCCAGTCATGGTGTCTTTCAACCTTTTGTGTCCCTCACCATCTCTCTCTGTATTTCTTGTATGCCTTATATTTCTGAGCCTGTAAGACTGTTACCTGAACTACCTGACCCCCTCACTCCTAACCACATTCCTCAACATTCCTGGCTCTCAAAAAAATACTCTCCATACAAAGTGCTCCACTTTGCCTATGTGTCATCTTGACACATCTGTGTTGGTTCAGTTGGCTATACAACATTATTCAGTTGTTGTTCCCTAGTATGGTGACTCTCAAAAAGTTGAGTAATTCTGCATGTATTTCTACACATATACTATTCATAGATTCATAGGTAAGGCTAGCTGCTCTTGTGGACCATTGTAAGCCTAATCAATTTCACGTTTTGTGCTCAAAATAACCTATCCCATTTGATTATCGACTGGCCGAGCCCATTCCATTGTTGATAATTATATATCACCCCTAAAGTGAATAACTGGGATCATACCATAGGTAATTTGAGGGGACTCAGGCATGGGATAAAATATTTAGGAGCTGTATCTGTCCATTAGTAGTACAAGGGACAGGCCAGGCGCAAATTATCTGTTTCCCATCCATAGATCTAAATTGTGCTTGAACATGGACAGGGATGAACTCTTTATATAGATTGGGAATCTGTTCCATAGCACTGGTATCCTCTGTGAAATATACTTGTCTATCCAAATATAAAGAAGTGAATAGCTATGGTGCTCTCCCGTCACCATCCTGTAAATTCCTCTATTATTTCCTGTATGTCTTACCCTCTGCTTGCTCCCCCTTTTTACCACTATCCTATCAACCCCCTTTTTGCACATTTTATCTGGTCCAAAAATAGTATCATGCACACAACACAACACAACACCCATTGCTCAAAATGGCCAGTCAAAAAAAACTTCACTTTTTGTCCTCAGCATTTGGATGGATGTTGGTATCATACACCAATGCTGAGTGACATTGAATGGCATTTAACATCCTATGGCAAAAACTGGTAAGTTTTCCCATCACCCACACTAGTCCAGTTAACATTGTGCAAATGTGCTTAAACCTGTTGCACCGTAAGAATACAAAGTAAAGGTACTGCTTTGAAAAAGTTACCCTAACAGTTCTTAGCCTGCTGGATATAATGAACTACAAATTCCTATGTGGTGCATTTAAGTAATTTTCATGTCTGCAGACTGATGTTTTTACATAGTGTCAATAGTTTGATTGCAGCTCTATGCCAAAATACTATTTCATGTCATTTTATATTCCTATCATATTGACATGTCTGTATTTATCTCCAGTTACAACATTTTCATTAACATAGCATTGGAGTAGTGCAGCAAGAAAGCATTTACAAAAACATTTCATCACCGACATGTAGACTTAGTAAAACACTTTTATCCTGCTCATGTATTAATTTTGTTTCTACTCTCCTACCTCTTCTTGCTCGCTGTAGAACTTTATAGTGCAGAGCATGACAGAGTAATAATGGGGACACATGTAAGTGTAACACTCTAAAGATGGTCCCAAATGTCCCATAAAGAACATTTTTGGTATTTCTCTCTCCATCTCTCTCTCTCGTTCTCTTTTTATCCCTCCTGCTTTAGTAAGTTGACACTATTCCTTTAATTGTATTTGTTAAACTGTGTGTAAAGTTGAAGTTTCTTTGTGGAATTCTGAGATAATGCTTCATACGTTCAAGAATTCTAATCCAGAAATATGTCAAACTATTATTGATTGTTTTTATTAGACTATTTTATGTATAGCTGTTGCCTACTTATTGTTTTGAGCAACCACTATCCTGCTTGTGTCATAATCTACTTGTTCCCTGCCTCCTTTTCCCCCTCTGTATGTCTCTTCCCTTTCTGTGTCATCAGTCTGTTTCCTCAGCATTTGTGCAATACCTGGTACTAAGCAGCACTTGTACCTTAGGAAAAATAGACATATACAGCTTATGGCAAAATCTTGTGAGGTTTTCCTTCAGCTGTATTACTCAAGTGTCTTTTGCACTCCTCTGCTTAGCTATGTATAGTCAGGCTAATCTTTTGTTGAACAGGCTGAAGAGTTGAATGTGCACAACACAGGACATTCCAGTTGCCTACTTTCTCCCTTGCCATAGTGTTTTGTGATTGTCCCTTCAAATCATTAAAATTAAGGCTGTGAGCTAGCATCTCCTGTGTGATGTGATAATGTAACTTAAATGTCTGTACAATGCTTTTGGCATACTATCTAGGGTTGGTGTTAGAAAAATATGTATTAATGTATATGTTTAGTGCTTATTAGAAGCTAAAAGGGTTAACACATTTCATCCTATTTTATGTACAGCTTAATTCTGTATGAAATTATAAGATGCTTTTTCAAACTGCAGCATGCTTTCTGAAATTGCAAGATGCTCTCTGACCTAATATTTGCTAGCACAGCAAAATTCATGTTTATGCCTTTTGGAAATGTACTGAGAAGCAGCTGATTATCTGCTAGGTCAAGAAAATGAATGAATAGTGAATGAATAGAACAATACTGTTTTCTATAATGTGATTGAATATGAACGATCAGCTCTGTATGTGTTATGAGAACATGCACAGCTGTGGAAAAGAAGAGATACATCAGACAAAGACTGCTTGAAGAAATGAACTGTAATCTGTACTTGCTTTGTGCTCGAATTAGCCATAGTACCTTGAATGGTAACATTGCATAGTGAAAAGTTGTAGCTGACCAGTGGTCATCAAGGCTACATTGTTTTTCTTAGGAAGTTTTTTTGTAAACTTGATATGCCAGCAGAAAATCATGGACAAACAGCTGCTGAGAAATAATATTGAAAGAACTTGTGATTTATTACATCAGCTTAGTAGGCAATACCTTGCAAGAAATGTATAAAAATAGTTTCACTTCCTGATTCTAGTTAGACAAACTCTGTATTAGCACGTTTTTGTCTCCTTGCTCCAAGATTAAAGTGACTAAACCTGAACCTGCCATGTATTGATGATTTTGAATTTATTTTTCCTTTGACAGATTGGTCCTTCGGACCAGAAACTCTCACTTCGCCTCAGGTCAGATGAGCCAGGTGGCATGAAACCGTACGGGGAAGAAACCAGATCGGTTCTTCTGCTTTGAAAGACCTTCGACTGAATTGTTGTTCAAAAGAGGCCAGCCACTTTTCTGATTTTAGGCTGGAGGACGAGTTACTGTACGAACCAGGAGTGGGTCAATCACGGAGGCTCAGGTAAGGTGAGATTTACCTTTTTCTGTTTTAGATCAGGGACTTGATTGGTAAAATCTGTCAGGAGATTTGTTTTTGTACAAGTCAGGAACAGAAAGATTGCAGTCTTGTCATAGATCAGGGAAACAGAATAGGTAAGACAGTTATTCTAGATAAACTGTGAAAGAGAAAATCATGGTACCACGTGAAAATAAGAAGGGTTACATAACATTTTTTAACAATCAGAACAATATGGGTAATAAGTGCACAAAAAGTTCCCAAAATCCACCGCTAACCGAAGACGCAAAATATATGCAATTACAGCATGCCGACAATGTTAGATATTATACAAAATGGGTTAATAAATATGAATTTAATGGCAAATTAGAAAAATCCTCGCTTATTAAACTTGTCAAACAGCTTAAAACTGACGCAAAAGGTCAGGTAAAAAAGCAACGTCAATTGGGTATTCCTCAGGTACACAGGTGGATTGAGGAAGCAAACCGTAGGGAGCAAAAAAGTAATAATTCAAAAGCTATGTTTCTAGATAAAGAAGACAATAATTTGGTGATAGCATCAGCCCCTCCACCCCCTCTGCTTCCCGCACCAGAATATGAAGCGAGTGGACAAGCTGATCCACCTCCGCTATATCCGGCTGTTACCGCAAAGCCAAGACCGTATGTTAGAGATCCCATCGAGACTAGGTCTCAAACACGTAACTTAAGAAAGGATACTGAGTTATATGAAATAAACAAAGATTCACGAGCTATGAGTGAAGAAGAGATATGTCCACTCATAGAAGTACCAAATCCGCAGGCAGGACAGGCAGAACAGGACCCGACTCTCCTAGTATATAGATCGTGGACACCGGAAGACATCTGGAAAGCCACAGAGGGAATTCCCCATCCAAAAGTTAATTTTAGAAAATTCTTAGAAGACTTACAGGGCATGAGGTTATGTTATCATTTAAATTGAGAAGAAGTAGAAAAAGTAGTCAGACAGATTGTAGGTCCAGATTGGCACATGATCAGTGGCAACTGGAATCCCCGTGACGCAGAACATAAGCCACTCCCACATAGTAACACAGAACTGGATAACAGAGTGAAAGGTCTAACAGACCAAATCTCTGAGAAATGGAAGCATTAATCAATGCATCCAACAGGAAGGTGAAACTGTTGACAGATATTATGCTAGATTATTACAGTGTTTTAATAACCATTATGGAATGCAAGTACCTGAAGATCAAACACATGATTCCCCATATGAGCAGCAATTAAAGAATGCATTTTTGAAAGGCAGTATTTTGCCTATAAGCAGCTTTATTACAAAGCACATGGTAGACCATCGTACAAGTAGATTACAGTCACTACTTGAATATGCTAGGCATGCCGAAAGGCATTTTAATAGAAAAAGAAAAAGAAAGCCCAAGTATTTGCTGTAGAAGACGGAGCAGAAATTTATGTAATACAGTCTGGGAAAAAGGGCAAGAAAAATGCCCAGGGAAACAAACAATCTGACAAACGATCAGAAGAGTTTGAAGTGAGAAAGAAAAGGGGTGAGTGTTTTAAATGCGGAAAAAAGGGACATTTAGCAAGGGATTGCAAGCAAAATAAGAAGGTAGCCATGGAAGATAAGGAGGGTGAGGACTGACTATATGATAGTCAAGAATCACTAGAAGGGAATAACCAAGAAAAAACAAATGCAAATATGATAGAGGGAGTAGAGAATGTGATAGAAGAAATAGAGGAAGTACAAGAAATCACCGATGGTGAAGAAAGTGAAATTTTGGACTTAGCATTATTGAGCCTAGAGCTCTATTTAGCAGACACAAAACCGGAAGTTACACTTCTGGTAGAGGGGAAGGAAGTTAAATTCCTGTGTGACTCAGGGGCTTCACGAAAACTGATACATCCTTCCAAACTACCAGAAAATTAAAAATCACTTGATTACATATTAGTGAAAGCAGCTAATGGACAGTTGTATCGGGAGCCACTCTCCCATAAAATAGCAATAACTGACCCTGTTTCAGGGATGACCCAGAAAAGCAAAATTGTTGTTTCTGCAAAATGCCCAGTGAACCTTTTGGGCAGAGATCTTATGCAGATATTTGGCATAGCAGTAGTACCAACTATGCAGGGTATGGAAACACAGAGACAAATGGATACTTTTGTGGTGCGACCGGAGAGTGAAACATTTTATTAGTACAGCCAGGACTTAGTCACGACTGGTCCAGGGGCAGTAACCGAAGAACTGATGAACGTAGCCATCAGTAAGTTCCCCTCCCTTGACACTGATAAACAGCATTTGTTGCACTGTACTCTGTATTATTGTAGCACACCAGGACCTGATAAGGAATATGAGCAAGAACTGTTTAAAAACCATGCAAACAGATTAGTATTACGTAATCTGTACTGGGACACAGAAGGGAACAGTGTAGTTAGCTGTTCATTGACCCAGGAATTCTTTGCACTCTATAAATCTAATTGATTACCACGTTAGTTTAACTAAAGACAAGAATGTGAAATGGGCAGATCTTGGAGGAAGAGTCACAAAGTGGGAAAAACAAACAGAGTTAGAATTGTCAGAACAGGGAGTACAAAAGCAGATGCTAAATTGGATAATGCAGACACACCCAGCTGTACACTTGCAGTCTAGTGAGGACAGCTGATTAGCACTCTTACTAGAAGAGGAAGAAAAAGCTTTACGGAGCATACCAGAAACTCTCTGGTCAACAGGGAAATCAGATGTAGGATTAATTCGTACAGCAGGACCAGTTACTATTATGCCAAAATCAGCATTCAGACCTCAAAAGAGACAGTATCCCTTAAGGAAGGATGCAGAAATAGGAATCAAACCTATAATAGCAGCTTTACTTAAGGAAGGAGTACTGGTAGAATCTCCCGATTCACCATGTAACACACCCTTATTTCCTGTTAGGAAAGCAAATGGGGAATGGAGTATGGTCCAAGACTTACAAGCTGTAAATAATGCAGTAATACCTAGAGCACCTATGGTGCCAGATTTACATACCTTGTTGAATGATTTAAAACCTCAACAGAAGTATTTTTCTGTGGTAGATATTAGCAATGCGTTCTTTTCGATACCGATACACCCTGACAGCCAACATTGGTTTGCATTCACATTTCAGGGGAAAAGGTATACATACACGCGACTACCACAGGGGTATTGTGAAAGCCCAACAATATTTGCACAAGAAATGGCAAGCAACTTGGTGGGATTTAGCCCACCAAGAGGCAGCCAAATTCTACTTTATGTAGATGACATCCTGCTGGCAGCCCCCACCCAGCAAGAATGCAGGGAAGATACAATAGCATTACTACAATTTCTAGCCACTCAAGGACATAAAGTGAACAAAAACAAATTGCAGCTTTGGAGAAAGCAGGTTAAATACCTAGGATATGTAATATCCAAAGAAGGCAGAACATTAGATGAAGATAGGAAAATAGCAATTTTACAAGCACCCAAACCGACTACCAAAAAGGAAATGATGTCCTTCCTGGGCACGACTAATTTCTGTCGGAGTTGGATTCCAAACTATGCCTTGGAATCTGCTCCACTGACCAACTTAATATACAAAAAGCCTATGGCAGCACAAGATTTATTACAATGGACACCAGAAGCAGAATCAGCTTTCTGCAAACTGAAACAACTGATAGCATCCTCATTAGTTTTAGGATTACCAAACTATCATAAACGTTTTTTCCAAACTGTAGATTGTAAGCAAGGTTACATGACATCAGTGTTAACACAGCAGCATGGGGATAAGCAACACCCCATAGCTTATTATTCATCACAGCTGGACCCAGTGGTGTGATCCCTGCCCCACTGTGTACAAGCAGTAGTTGCAGCTGCAATAGCAGTACAGGGTTCGGCCTCAGTAGTGTTGTTCCACCATCTCACATTGAGAGTGCCTCATGCAGTCACAATTATTTTACTGCAAGAAAAAGTAGCATATCTTTCTCCTGCTAGACATCTTTCCTGTATGACTATACTCTTGAGCCAACCTCATATGACAATTGAACGATGTACAACTTTAAACCCATCTACCTTGCTCCCGACCCCTGCGGATGGCACACCACACAGCTGCCTGCAGGAGATTGAGCAAAAGACACTGCCTAGAAAAGATCAAACGGATGTTCCCTTGGATGATGTCGAGGTGACATATTACGTGAACGGCTCATGCAGAAGGGGTCCTACAGGACAGAATCTAGTGGGATATACAGTAGTTTCTGATACTGAGATTTTAGAAGCAGAGTCTTTACCACACAACTTATCTGCACAAGCAGCAGAATTGATTGCTTTGCCAAGAGCATGTACCTTGGCAAACGGTAAATGTGTAAACATTTTTACTGACAGCCAGTACGCTTTTTCTACTGTACATGTTTTTGCACAACAGTGGAAAAATAGAGGAATGATAACATCTACTGGTAAACCGATTAATCATGCGCAATTTATTTTAGATTTGTTAGAATCTGTTCAGTTACCTCAGAAAGTAGCTATTTGTAAATGTGTAGCTCATACTAAGCAACAGGATAGGATTTCAAAAGGTAATGCGAGAGCTGATACAGCTGCAAAGCAGGCAGCTTCAGCTTTAGAAGTATTTATTTTGAGTGAGGAATTACAACCTTCTGAAATTTTAGATTTAGAAATGTTAAAAACAATACAGACACTTACTACAAATGTAGAAAAACAGAAATGGATAAAATAAGGAGCAATTCTTGAGAAAGGGCTGTACATCTCCAAAGAAGGAAAACCAATTTTGCCATCTAACTTGTTTAGATATGCAGCTTTGTTGAGCCATGGGCAGTGCCATATCTCAACAGGGGGGATGGTACAGTTAGTGAACCGAGTGTTCACTGCATATGGATTTACAAACTACACAAAAAAATTTTGTGCAGCATGCCATGTTTGTAACAGGCATCATGTACAAGGGGCACTGAAGCCTAAGCAAGGGAGTTTCCCAACACCACCGTACCCGTTCCATACTATCTGTATGGATTTCATAGAACTAAACAAATGTGAAAACAAGAAATATTGTCTTGTCATTATAGATATGTTTTCCAAATGGGTGGAAGCCTTTCCGACCAAAAATCCAGATGCAGCTACTGTTGCAAAAGTCCTTGTTAAAGAAATTATTCCTAGATTTGGCACACCGGAAAAGATCTACAGTGACAATGGCACACACTTTGTAAATCAAACCATACAACAGTTGAGCTGATATTTTGGAATTTCTTTAAAGAACCATTGTGCATACCACCCCCAATCCGCAGGATTAGTAGAGAGGCATAATGGGGTTTTGAAAAACAAACTTAGGAAACTGATTAGTGAAACACAGAAAAACTGGGTGCACTGCCTGCCTCTGGCATTGTTGAGCATGAGAACTGTTCCAAATGCAAAGGGGTTAACTCCTTTTGAAATACTGTTTGGGAGGGCATATTATATACCTCAGTGGAAACCTCTCATGCCTGCAGAACAGGAGGCTGACAGTTCACTTGCAGAATACATGAGATGACTTTTAATTAATAAACAACTTTTGCAGTTAATTTCTGTTTGAGATAAAGAACAAACCAGACCATCGGAAGCAGCAGTAGTCCCAGGCACGTGGGTCTGGGTGAAGGTTATCAAAAAAAGAAATTGGACCACACCGAAGTGGGAAGGGCCATACCAAGTGCTACTGTCAACACCCACTGCAGTCAAGATCACAGAGCGAGCATCCTGGATTCATCTGACACATTGTAAATTGATTAAAAACTTTGAACTGGACAAAAAACTTGTTACTGTTACACAAGGACAAAATGACCAGATACGGAGCAAATAGAAATGCTGAACAACCTCAGAAGTATTGCATGATCATTCTGTTGGCCATACTGATAACATTAATCTTTTTGTTGTGGCCTTTCCTTTTTCCAGTCACATGAGCTGAACTGAATAAATGTGAATCATTCATAGACTGGCATCCGAACTTTAACATTTACCAAGCAATTAAATATATGTATGCTGAAACTTTTAATGTTTCGAATTGCTGGATTTGCACAGCTATACCAACAGCATACAGGGGATTATTAATGACTGCTGTCCCCCTAGGGGTCAATGAGACATGGGAAAATTTGCTTTTTGATACTACAACTGTAAAATCACAAGACAAAATAGCATTGTACCTGCCTGTTACACAAAAGAGAATTGTATGTTTTTACAAAAATGATACTGTTCAGGTAGGTTGGAGTAATTGTAATGTGACTGTTCCTTACAAGTGTTATACTAAAGCCAATAATGCAGGTTATACCTGTGATGCAAACTATGACTCATATCTTGAGTCAATCCATAAAACTGTTGATGAGATACAACGTAATCCTGTTCTTTTAAAACAACTATTATTGATGAGAAAATGTTTCATGCAGGGCAAGTGTATATTAATACTAAAGTAGAGAGTTGTTATTTTGTTTGTGGGAAAAGGCATACAAATGGTTACCTGAGAACTGGTCCTGCAATTGTTTTTTTGGGTTACCTGGTTCCGGCCATACGACACACTGCAGTCTTGCCTCAGGGAAAAATTCGAAATGTCAGAGAGGTCACCAAGAAAACCGGAAATCCAATCAGAAGACCTGAAAATCCAGTGGGACAAATCGAAGCAGGCTGGAGAAACCATAATTCCATAAAAAATAAAGATAAACTGACACACATGGACTTGAGTGACACTATCATACCATGGGCAGGTATAGCCCCTGCATATGGCGCAGTGAAATCAATTTGGGAGCTGAGAAAACTGTCCAAACTTCTTGAAGTAATGAGAATGCAACTTTTTCCACTCTCAAATTGATGACTGATGAACTGAAAGCTATGAGAACTGTGGTGCTTCAAAACCGCATGGCTCTTGACTTCAACCTAGTGGTGAAAGGTGGTACGTGCGCTTTAATAAAAGAGGAGTGCTGTTCGTATATTCCTGACAACCAGCATGAGATAAACGATCATCTTGAGGTGATTCAGCAAGTGTCGGCCATGACCAAACCAGGCCCAAACCCACTCACGGACTTTTTCCAGAATTTGTTTGGGGGATGGGGTAGCATCCTAATGAACATCCTGACTGCCATTTGTGTGGGATTACTCCTATTAGGAGTGTGTGTTTGTTGTGGTATTCCCTGCATGAAAAGATTGATCAAAGATTTTATAGACATGTCAGTTTCTGAGACTTTATATCAGAGTACTGAAAATGAAGAACTGTTGAAGAGTGAAACACTTTCATAAGTTTAAATTGAATGACTCTCTTAACTGCAAATTCTAAACGGAAAGAGGTTAGGAGAAGAAGCAATTGTTTATGCTTTTGAAAATAGAATACAAAGTATTAACAGGGGGGAAATGTTAGAAAAATATGTATTAATGTATATGTTTAGTGCTTATTAGAAGCTAAAAGGGTTAACACATTTCATTCTATTTTATGTACAGCTTAATTCTGTATGAAATTATAAGATGCTTTTTCAAACTGCAGTATGCTTTCTGAAATTGCAAGATGCTCTCTGACCTAGTATTTGCTAGCACAGCAAAATTCATGTTTATGCCTTTTGGAAATGTACTGAGAAGCAGCAGATTATCTGCTAGGTCAGGAAAATGAATGAATAGTGAATGAATAGAACAATACTGTTTTCTATAATGTGATTGAATATGAACAATCAGCCCTGTTCATGTTATGAGAACATGCACAGCTGCGGAAAAGAAGAGATACATCAGACAAAGACTACTTGAAGAAATGAACTGTAATCTGTACTTGCTTTGTGCTCGAATTAGCCATAGTACCTTGAATGGTAACATTGCATAGTGAGAAGTTGTATCTGACCGGTGGTCATCAAGGCCACATTGTTTTTCTTAGGAAGTTTTTTTGTAAACTTGATATGCCAGCAGAAAATCATGGACAAACAGCTGCTGAGAAATAATATTGAAAGAACTTGTGATTTATTACGTCAGCTTAGTAGGCAATACCTTGTAAGAAATGTATAAAAATAGTTTCACTTCCTGATTCTAGTTAGACAAACTCTGTATTAGCATGTTTTTGTCTCCTTGCTGCAAGATTAAAGTGCCTAAACCTGAACCTGCCATGTATTGATCATTTTGAAGTTATTTTTCCTTTGACAGTTGGAATCCAGAAATATGTAAAAGTGATTTTTAATGTGTTATTTGTATTGTTATTATGTGTGTAAGTGTTATCTACATACCTTAATAACCCACCATTATTCTACTCATGCCTCAATCATCGTGCCCATGTCTTCAAATGTTTCCTACTGGAAACACACTTGATTGTACATAGCATAACAAATTACTTTTCAGGAAAAAAAACATAACAGTACCATACCCCAAAAATGTTAAAAACATTCTTTGGCTGTCTCTATCCCTGTCTCCATATCTCTCTGTAGCTCTCGGTAGAGTGTTACCTCTGAACTGGTAAATCTGTATGGATAAGTCTGCTATGTACTGAATGAATCATGAAGGGTGTTACTTCTGAACTGTAAATCTTACTATGAGCCAGTACTATATACAGTCTTATATTTACTAATCTTACTCTGCCTGATTTGTATGTAAATAACACTTCAAATTACCTTGAGCATGAAAATAAATAAATAAAAAATAAAAAAAAATAAAAAAAATGGAGCTTTTCTCCCCGGGCCTCCACTGAAAATGGGCAAGTGTCCAGCAGGAATTTCCCAGTCAACAAATTTAAAATAAAATAAAATAAATAAAATTACTTTTTACTGTTTCATATTTATTATGGTATTTGATGTAAGGTACATGTTATGGGATTTTACAATTGTCATTAGTGCAATGAAGAGTAATACACACCTTTTCCTTTGTTTCAATTTGTTGTCAGATTTGAACATGCTGAAGTCATATTTCCCATGTGTTGTGGTTAGATAATGATCAGGTCTGTCTTTTTCTTTTTGAATACTGTCAAGGTTCGAATCCAGATGTATGCCAAAGTGCTTTTGAAAGCTTTGTATGACTCTTTTGTGTGTAAGTGTTGTCTACACATTTTCTTAACACTCCATTATCTTGCTGCTGTATTAATTTGCTTGCTTCTTATTGGGAACACTGTTTTGTACAGATCACAACAAAAATAATTATGAAAGAAAACCAAAGACTAACACAACATAAAGATGTGCAGGAATGGACCATAAGCAAATCTCTATCTGTGTCTCTGTCCTTGTCTCCCAGTCTCTCTTTTCCATTTAATGTCCTCATCTTTTGAGCAGAGGCTGACATTGTGCACCAGTGGTGAGTGATGATAAATGTTGCTTCATGTCTTATGGCAAAATTGAAGAATTTAATTTTGGACTCACAAGCATGGTTTACATCATACAAATGTGCTTAGTTCTGCTGTGTTATAGAAATACAAACCAATTGTACTAATGTAATACAGTTCATGTAACATATGTATTAGGAAGATAGATGTCATATAAAATGTATGGGATGTTATACTTGCCCTTACAGTGATGAAGGCTGATGTTTACATTTTCTCTTGCTTGAATCTGTTGTCAGTTTCCCTTCAAATGTGTCAGTTAAACTTAGCAATTTTTGCATTTGTAAGTGCTGAGCTGATTTAAACTTCCTGACTGTATACTTTTATTTTATACTGTCAAGGGTTTTAATCCATATGTTTATCATACATTTATTTAATTTGTCACATAATAATATGAAGATGGTTAAAAAAGTGGAAATGTGATGAGGACATAAAGAGGATACTGTTGCTTGACAACATATGCAGCACATGCACTCACGTGCTGCATATGTTATCAAGCAACAGTATCCTCCTTATGTTCTCATCATATTCCACTCTCCTACACCATCTTCATCCATATTGGAAACGTTGATGTATAGAACAATACATCTGAAGTGCACAGAGTTTCAAAGGATGCACACATTTCTGCATGTTAATGTTTGTTGTTGTTTTCCCTACCCCTGATAATATCTTGAGAAAGACTGACAATTGGAGATAGTAGGAAAATTCATAAATTTGATTATGTAAATGTATATAGGCCAGAAAATGCAAGATTATGCAACATAACAGAAATATGTGCAGAAATGAAGCATAACCTAATATCTTAGTATTTCTCTATGTGTAGATCTGTCTCCAAATGTTCCCCCCTTCCTATCACTTCTGTGTTATCAAATAAACCTCCTTTATTCAATATAGTTTCCATAAGTCAAGTTTCGACCAGCAATATTATGCTTGCTCCCTCACGTGTCATAACACATCTGCATCATACATATAAGGAGTGAAGGACTGCACTGTCATGACACGTGTAAATTATGACACATGAAACATGACCATAACTCATATCTGTTCTGTATTCTATCAGACTTACACATTGCTATGTGTATACAGCTTATTTGCATGAAGGTCAGTACGGAGCACCACAGACTATTGTGGATTCCGATTCTAAGTTCAACAGTTGAAGCTATGATTATGTGTGTGTGCTAATGCTTTGCCATCAGCAGTGAAAATGAGCTTGTCAGTGGTGTGCTTCAGAGAGTTAAAACATTTAAAACAAAGAGGTAAGTGACTAGGTTGTACAACTTCTGTATGTGTTAATGGAGTTTTGAAACAAAGGTGCCTGCACTTCACAGTGATTCAGTTTAATATATGCTTGCACTTCAACAGTTATAGTCACAATTTTCTCACAATGATGTGTAAGCTTTTCAAACATAATTCATCACTGTTGTTTGGAAGTGCACTGTCATACTTAAGAAGTGTCTTTTTGTATTGTCAGTGCACATTGTACAAGCATGAGTCAAGACAACTGACAGTTGCAGTATAAATGGTCACTGTTTGCATGCAATAATCCCAATATGAACTGTCATGAATGCTTACTTGACAAGCCACTGTTTACAATTGTGATTGTCATTACTGTGGAACAGGTGCATGACACTCACAGTAATGCAATGAGCATGAATGACAGTATATGGATTTTGTCAGAAAAGTCTCTAATTATATGGGGCAAGCATAGTGCTGTTATGTTGGCCTATTGAGACACATGCATTTGAACAAAACGCATTGGTGCACAGAAGCTGATGTTTAAAACTGTGAAGTTGTAATATTCACAGATATAGATTTTCTCATCTTGAAAGTCAGACTTCTCCTGTGGTGCTTGCAATTCCCACTGTGTTCTCTATGTTGCACGACTAGTTAAGTAGGTGGTTCAAATCAATGGTGAATGTGTGTGTGTGTGTGTGTGTGTGTGTGTGTGTGTGTGTGTGTGTGTGTGTGTGTGTGTGTGTGTGTTGGTCTAGTGCCAGGTAACTAAAGCTTCAACAGCAAATATGCTGTGTCCACTACCACTCAAAAGAAATCTTTATAACTTTGGACACAGCTCCCTCTCTACTTTATCCCACTTTTAATATAAACATCTTCTCTGCAACAGTCTGAGGGTCATCCTGTCTAAAATGAAATTTCACCCCTTAAAAGTCAAACTTCATCTGTGGCACTTGCAGTTAATACTTTGCTTTCTAGATTATGTAATTCAATAGACAGGAAGTTCGAATCTCACAACTGTGAACTTGTGTGCGTGGCGTAAATGTCAGGTATAGACAACTTCTTCAACAGACATACTGTGTCTGTTTCCAAGGAGGGGAACCATTTAAACTGGGAGAGGACTCCCCCATCCTCTCTTGCCATGGACATCTTCTGTCCATCACACTGATGAGGTCATCCTTTCATAATTGCACTCTCTGACTTTAAAAGTCAGATTTATCCTGTCGCACTTGCAATTAATACTGTGTTCTCTAGATTCTGTAAATATGTAGGTAGGGAGTTAAAATTCAACAAAGTTGAATTTGCAGGTGTGTGACTCAAGAATCAGGGATGTATATCTACATCAACAGAAGTGCTGTGTCTATAAAAGTGCTTCCAAAACCAACACGGATATATAACTTGTTGCAAACTATCTAACTTCCACCCGGACACTTTTAAATCTCTCCTCTCAACAGTAAACTGGCAAGTCCTCACCCAACTCCCTCTCAGTGAAGCAGTCCATGCTTTCAACTCTACCTTAGCATCTTAAACTCTTTAGTCCCTCTCCACAAAGTTTGCATAAACTCTAATATATCTCCCTGGCTATCAAGAACCACACGCACCCTAATGAAATCTAGAGACAAGTCATGGAAAAAATGGACATATACCAAATTCCTTCAGGACATACAAAAATATCAAAAACATATTAATAAAGACAGATGAGACTTCTATTTCAACCCACCAACTGCTCTAAAATCAAATCCCAAAAAAATCTGGAATGCCATAAACCAAATACTACATCCTGGAAATCCCTTCTCTCCCAATCCATACCCAGACAGAACACCTCATGAAATAGTCACAGATTTTAATACCTACTTTATTGAATCCATATCAAAGCGATTTACCCCTAAATCTAACTCCCTTACTACAAACCCATCCAACTTCCCTAAACCTGCTCCAACTACTAACTCTACCCTTACCTTCTTCCTCAAACCGTGTCTACCAGTTACATCAAAACTTTATTCTCAAAACTAAAACCATGCTCAGTATCATCTGACAGCATTCCCTCATCTTTTCTTCAGCTTCCAGCTGACTCTCTTGCTCTTCCTATATCTATACTGATACATCATTCCATCCCTGAGTCTAAGGTTCCTTCCATCTGGAAACAATTCTATACCTATCCATAAAGGGGGTAACTCTTCAGATATAACCAACTTCAGACCAATTGCTATCCTCTCCCCCCTCATTGAAATACTGGAAAAATGTATACATAGACAAGTCATTTAATACCTAACACAGGAAAATTTGCTCACACCCACTCAGCATGGATTCCGTCCTAAACATAGCACTACTACAGCCCTACTATCCTTCATTAACACAATTTCTCTAGCCAGAGATGACCACAACCTTATCTATTGTCTCTTCCTGGACCTTTCAAAGTCTTTTGACACTATATCTCATCTTTTTCTTTTGGAAAAACTATCTATCCTCAACTTCTCTTCTGATACTGTTGCATGGTTCTCCAGATACCTCATTTATAGGCAGCAGTCAGTTAAATGGCACTCTGCACTATCCCCCTCACTTTCAGTAAAAATGGGAGTTCCTCAAGACTATATACTTGAACAATTACATTTTAATGTAGTCACTAAACAACTCTATATTTCTTGTCCTCTATCTTCCCTAATACAATATGCTGATGACTCTACAGTCATCACTATTGCCAACTCTCCCTCTGAATTTCTTTCAACTACTCAGACCTCTTTTAAATCTGTTGAGACCTGGGTCTCCAATAACCACCTCATTCTCAACCCCCCAAAAAAAAAAAACAAAAACAAAAAAAAAACACAAAACAAAACTGTTACTCTTTTTCCCCAAAAATGCTAACCATATAAAATCCATCTTCTCTATACAATCTCTTAACAATACTTCCATTGAGGTTGGATCCAGCACAAAGCTCCTCAGTGTCACCATCGATGATCAGCTGAAATTTGACCTACATGTTTCCATTTGCATTAAGAAGACTCACCAGAAATTAGGTCTACTGTACAGAAATAAAACGTTCCTCGCAACCGAGGCAAAAGTTTCTCTCTCTCATGCCTACCTTCTACCCAGTCTTTTATATAGCTCCCAAAATCTCACAAATCTGACACTCCTCATTCCTGGGCAAACTTGAGGCTACCTACAACTAGGTAGCTAGTTTTGCAGCTCAGCAAACCTAAAATCCCATCACTATCTCTCCCTAAAATACCTAAACAGGCTTGAACTACCCCACCATCTTTTCCTCTCTCAGCTCCAGATCATTCACTCTATCCTATACCTACCTTCCTACTGTCCCGCTTTATTCTCTCTCATCTCCTACTATGCTCCTTCTAGACCACTACGTAGCTCTACATAAAACCTGCTACAGGTATATAAACCCAAGACCAAATCAGGATGCAAAATATGCAGCTATCATCCAATTGCCTGGAATAAACTCCATCTAGAATCAGGATCCTCACAAATCCTAAATAATTTAAATCAGCCACTAAAGAGTACCTTAGTCATCTCTTGGCTTGTCACCATATGTACCCTCCATAAGCACAGTCTGGAAAGCTACTATAAATACTCAGTACTACATCACCTGCCAAAGGGTTAATCTCAATATGTATAGTGCTGTGTTATGAAACCTTATACTTTTGAATTTATTTCCTTTTATTAATCTGAGGCACATTGTATATATGGTCATATATGACACATTTATATTTACTGAAATTGTCTCTCAAGACTTATGATTTTTTTTTGCTTTTTAATTATTCTGTATACATATTAATTGTATGTTATGTGGAGCTTTTCTCCCTGGGCCTCCACAAAAAAAGGGCTACTCAGCTCAGTCGGACATACCCAGTCAACAAATTTAAAATAAATAAATAATAAATAATAAAATTTAACTGAGGAGAAATATTGACATTGTGAGAAAATACCACATTTGCCACAAACATCTTGACTATAACTCACTAGTGAGACCATCCTTTCTTAAGTGTACCTTTTTGCTATAAAAGTCATACTTCACCTACTGAACTTGCATTTAATACTGTGCTCTGTAGATTGTGCAACTAGATAGGTAGAAGGTTCAAATCTCATAGTGGTGCACTTGTGTGTGTGCCTTAAATGTCAGTTATGTGTACCTTCCTAAACAGACATGCTGTATCTACATCTACTCAGAGGAAGACTTTACACTGGGAGATGACTCTCCCATCACTTATCCCATTTTTACCACAAACATCTTCTCTGCAACACTCTGATGAGGTCATCCTTTCATAAGTGTACTTTCTTTTGTGGTGCTTGTAGTTAATATTGTGTTTTCTAGATTGTGTAACTAGATAGCTTGAAGGTTTGAATCCAACATTACTTAAATATTGTGACTGTATGTACTCTCATGTACAAAGGACTCTGTGATGATAACGTTTAAGTAAACTTCCTGTTAGATGTATTTTCACTGGTAGATGGCTGACCTATAAATTTCTATTATCCCTAAATAATACCCAGTTTTTGAAACACAATGATTACTTTTTTATTTTATTTTTTTTATTTATTATTATCCCTAGATAATACCCAGTTTTTGAAACACAGTGATTACATTATGTTTTCAAAAATGAACTACATCAGAGTTATACTATGACTTATTGTATGGTGCTGGCTGGCGTACTGCATTCTCTAGACTGTGTAACTGAATAGTAGATGGTTTGAGCCTAGCAATAATTAACTATAGTGAGTGTGTGTTTGTCTGTCATGTTTTGCAGAGAAGGCTTTTATTGTATATAGGATGTGTAGCTGTGTAGTATTACTGTGTTCATCAACCACCTTCTTTCCTTAGTAGCAGAAATATCACCCTAGTAAACAATGATGATGCAAAGAAGCAAATGTGCACTGTCAGAAATGTAAACAATATCTTGTGTGGAATGCGATTCAGGCAATGTTCTTTAACTTGTGATATTAAGTAGTCAGTTCAAATCCAGCCATTTCTGTTTAGACTCCATTGTGTAAGTATGACCATGAATGTGCACGCAGATCACAATGTATCACCCAGCTATCTCCTGTGTTCCTGTATAGCTGAGGATTTCAATAATAAGAATTTTTAGATCATTTTTCTCACAGAAATGCTTTAGCTAATACTGATGATGCCTTATGATGACATTTGACTTTTCTAAGAGAGATACTAACGCTTTCCCTGTGGCATAAGACAATGAGACAATGTTCTGTATGTTGCTGCCTTAGTAAAGCATGTGTTCAAATCCATAATTATCCACACATTGTGCATGATTGCCATTCTGCTATCACAGTGATGGCTGCATTATGCATCACACGTGTTTGGGTATAGCTTGCATCATGCAATGTTGTGTGACAACTAGACATACAGCAACTAGACATATAGCAACAGGCAGACGTATCCCTTGCAGCAATAATACAATGTCATGGCTTCAAATACCCAAATATTTCACAGTTTTAGCAACAAACTGCACCTTGGCGCATTCATTCTTCACAATATCATGTAGCTTCTATTGTCACATATTCAGGTGTTCAAAACCGACACTGACTGATTGCAAGTATAGTGTGTCCTTATGCTGTTATGTATGAATGACATCCTCCACCGTTATTATGGCTACAGTTATCATAGGAGAAGCCCTCCCCATTTATCTCATGCAGATTGTTTGCAAAATAATCATACTATATAATGACTTCACACAGGTGAGTCTCACAACTGTGTTAAGAATTCCGCTGTGGTGCATGTGATTTATATATGCACCATTAGTTGGTAAACTTACATAACTTGCTGTTCAATTCCAGCAAAAGGCAGCATTTTATGAATGTGTTGACATGACACAAACAACAATGAATCAAGTTTTTATTTTCATTTTTTTTTACCTTGGACAAAGAAATATACACTGATTTATTAATTTCCTGCCAGTGAAACAGTTGTTCTGCAAATGTCATGTTGTAAGTGCTCCTTTAGCACATCCACTGACTAATGATTTGTGCAGCATATCCACAATGGAATGTGGTTCAATTCTGGACACTTTATTGTGTGTTTGTGTTGTTTACATGCTGTCAAAATAATGTTAAATGCAATTTCTTATAGGTTCATAGGTTCATAGGTAGGTACTAGGCTATTAGCCCTAGGGCCTATATAAGCCTAGTAAAAAGGTACCCTGGCTTTCTCCACCCAAGTAAATTATTTTCCTGTGCCCCTGTCGAGCAGAGCCACAGAAGTGATCCCTGGGGTGAATTTCCTATTTCCCATCCAATCATCAAGATTTTTCTTGAAGAGTGCTAATGAGGAGCTCTGCTTGACATAGAAAGGTAGTCTGTTCCAGAGTATGGGAAGTCTCTGGAACAGGACTCTATCCCCTCCAACATGTTCTGTTTATTTTGGTGACAAGGTTTAGGTCCCTAGAGTGTGTAGCTCAGAGGGATTTGGATTTCTTTAAGTGGAGCACGTCCAACAGCTCTGGGTTTGACATAGCTTTGTATGTTTGGCAGAGATCGCCTCTGAGTAGGCGATATGCAACGGAGTAAAGCTGGAGTTTTTTGAGACAGTCTGCATAGGGCATCTGTTTGAGGCCAGTAATCCTCTTTGTGAGGTATTTCTTTGGCCTTTCCAGTTGTTGTGGATGTCTTGTGAGGTACATACCAAAAGGGGTGTTGTACTCTATAATGGGTCTAATGAGTGATGAGTAGAGGGGAACAATGACCTCTTTTTTTCTGGATGAGAAACCTTTTGTAATGAGGTGAGCCACGTAGAAGGATTTCCTGACCACTGTGGTGATGTGATTATCAAAGGAGAGACTACTGTCCACCTGTGTCCCAAGGTCTCTTAGCACACTTTTGGCATTAAGTAGACTACCACTTATGTGGTAGTTCATGGGTACAGAGTTTTTACCAAAGGGGATGACAATACACATTTTGGCATTGTGCTTCAGTCCATGGCTTTGACACCAGGCATCTGTCTCAGTGAGGCCCTTTTGTAATATGTCCACATCATTAGGAGTTTCAATTATGGCTACTAGTTTCCAGTCATCTGCAAACTTTGTTAGCCAAAGACCTTCTGTGTTGGCCTGTACTTCAGAGAAGTAGATACCAAACAAGAGAGGACCCTGGACTAAACCCTGTGGTACTTCACTTGTCACTGGTCTGAAGTCGGATTTGGTGTCTGATACTTTCACAGTGTGGGTTCTGTCTGTGAGCGAATTTGCAACCCATCCTGTGACATAGGGATTTATACCTAGTTTAATGAGCTTATCTATAATTCCAGAGTGGGGGATGGTGTTGAAAGCCTTGGCGAGATCTAGATAAGCTGTGTGAACCACCTTACCATCATCTATGGCTTTACAAACCTGAACTGGGTAGGGTCCAGAGTTTGGAGATTACCAATGTCTTTGTTTATGAGTTCCATGATGATACGTTCCATGGCCTTACAGACCAGGCTCATCAGGCTAATGGGGCGGTAGTTCCCGGGGTCCGTCATGGCTCCCCCTTTGTGGAGTGGGATAACCGTCACAGTACACCATTCAGTGGGCACAAAGCCTGAGGTGAGTCTATGATTGAACATGGAACTTAGGTAGGGTGCCACTTCATTCTGTAGTTCATGTAGAACACAGCCTGGGATATTGTCAGGTCCCATGGATGCTGTTTTCTTGGCTTTGGAGAGTGTGTTTTTTACCTGTGGAGCAATTATTACAGCAACATTGCATTCTTCCAGTATAGAGATGGGCCCTCTAGGGGGTGAGAGGGGGGAAAAGTTAACACTGAACCTATCTGCCAGGATGTTGGCAATATCAGTTGGTTCTGTATATTTAGTGCCATTGTGCTGTAACTCAGAGCAAATCTGAGTGTTGCCATTGAGATTCTTGACATAGCTATAGAATGCTTTGTGTTTGTCTTTACAGTCAGTGGCAATTTGTTTTCATAGCTAGCTTTGGAGGATTTTATGAGGGATCTCAGCTTCTTACTGAGGTTGACCAGGGAGTTCCTCCAGTCATGGGATTTTACTCTTTTTTGCAACAGTTTCTTTCGTCTGTTGTAGAGTTTGTTTATGGCAGAGAACCACCAGATTGGCTTCCTTTTTTTGGAGGATAGCATCTTGGTTCTATTAGGGATAGCATGATCCATGCACTCGTGTAAGTGCTTATAAAGTGCATTTTTGTAGGATTCAGCAGTCGTACCTCTATTGTCCGTCTGCATGGGTGTCATGAAGTTTGCCACTTCTGTCTTAAGAAGTGTGAAGTTGGCTTTGGAGAAGTTTTTTATGGTGGTTTCCCTAATTGGGGGTGGGGGCGGGATGTGGATGTCTAGGGTGATTAGCTTGTGGTCAGATCTGACCAGCTAGGAATTGACCTCTGGTGTGGAACACCGGTTGCCCATGTTGGTAATGACCAGGTCTAGGATATTGCTGCCCCTGGTGGGGGTGTGAATAAGTTTATCCAAGCCGTTGGAATTTATGAATTCCAGAAAATGTTGAGCAAAAGAGTTGGTACATGAGTAGTTTTCCCAGGTAATGGTGGGGTAGTTGAAATTGCCCATTATTAGGGTGTTGGGTTGTACCCTAATACTTTCCAGTGTATCAAGAAATGAGGAGTGTTAATCCTGGGGCATGGTGGGGGGGTCTGTAGCAAGCTACAATTTGGATTGCGGTCTTGCCCAGAGTTAGCTGCACTTGGATAATCTCGGATGCATTATGCTGTGCAACTAGCCTGGAGGTGTGGATATCCTTAATGAATATGGACAAGCCTCCACCTTTACTGCTTCATTCCGGGTTAGGTGGCCGAAAGGTGTGGAATGAATTATAGCCTGGTAATACAGTGGTGCTCTCTGGAGCTATGAACCAGGTCTCTGCCATTGCACGGATGTTGATGTTCCCCATTTTAAGGAATGCTTAGATTGAGTGCATTTTGAGGTTTAGACTTCTAGCGTTGAGTAGCATTACCCTCAGATTTTGCTTGCTTGCACCTGTTATGGTGGTGAATTTGTCATTTGAACCTTGCCTACAAAAGGCACTATAGGGGTGGCAAGAGCCTTAGCCAGTATCCGGAATCCCAAGGGCGACAGGTGCAGGCCATCTCTGGCAAAGCATCGTGGTCTGTCGATCATGTCGTCCCAGGCAGACAAATACTGGATCCCCTTAGAATGACACCAGAAGCTTAGCCAATTGTTGAAGTCAATCAGTTTGTCCTTGTACTGTGGTATCATTCTGGGTGATGGCAGGATGCTACTCAGGGCTAGGGTCATACCTGCCTGGGCTACAAGATCGGAGAGCTCCTCCATGTCTCTTTTCATGTAGTCCGGGGAGGTACATCTCAGGTCATTCACACTAACATGGGCAATGACAGTGTCATATTTGTATTTGTTGTGGAGTGACCTGAGTGCATGCATTATGTGCCAGATCCTAGCTCCTGACAGGCAGATGACAGTAACTTTCCCCTTGTTTAGCCTGGTGAGTGGAATATCAGTGTGCCTGACTATAGAGTCACCTATGACTAGAGTGTTGGGTACGTTGTTATGCCTTATGGGCTGTGGTTGAGTGGCACACTGAGTTTGTGGGCTATGTGTCATTTGGGTTGTGTTTGGGGGGTGGAGTTTGCTTGTGCTTCTGCTTTGGAGGTCCCTGATGCTTGGGCAGGTTTTTATTGAGAGCCTCTGCAAATGTAGGTGTGTGTTTTGTGTTTCTATGTGTGTGTTTTGGTGATGTAGATTTTGAGGGACTATGTGATGAGTGTGGTGTGGTGCAAGTGTTTACCTTCTCCTCTTGACTGTCTAGTCCAGTCTTGGGTGAATAGAGCTTTGCTTCCAGTTTGGCTATCTGAGTGCATCTCTCACAGGTTGTAGTGTTGGGTAGTAGGAGGAGAGGGTTGTCTGTGTACATGAGGCAATTGCTGCATTGCCCCAAGATGCCCAGATTCATCAGGTAGGCAGGAGAAATAACCTGGAGCTATTTTTTTTTATTATTTCAAATAAGATGTCTTAAGAAACATTACATGAAATATAGATAAATAACATATTTACAATTCTAAAACATTACTAACTTCAAACAATTATATAACTATTTACATTGGTGTCTATGCAAATAACATTGAAATTCTATATTATATAAAGTTAGAAACATAAGATTATAAATCTTTGTCAATCTTTTTGAGTATTTCCAGTACTTTCATCTAGGAGTAATAGTATGAAGTAGATCCTTTAGTTCTGTTCTTCACTGTTGATATTTCCATGTGAGCAACTGTTGATGTTAAATTCTTAAATTCCTTGAACGTAGGAGAAGCCTCATTTTTCCAGTGTATAGTTATGATTTTACGTGAAATTGCCAATAGTGACCATAGGATTTTAGTGTCTTTTTTGGTACACAGTTTGGAATAGGAGAATTGAATAAAATTATAGACTTTGTTAATTTAACATTATCATTATAAACAGTCTGAAAAAAATAGTTAATAGACTTCCAGTACATTTTGAGACATATACATTCATAAAAAAACATGCTGCCAATCTGCTTTTATCTTGATTTGGCATCTCCAACATTGATCTTCACTAGAAAACATTTTGGCTAGCCTATGTGGTGTATAGAAACTTCTGTGTATATATCTCCAAGTGAATAATTGCCAGCATTTTGATAATGTAGAAAATTTGGAAGATTTTAGAATTACTTTTTTCTTCTTCAATTGGAGGATGGTTGTTTATTGAAGTATAATAATCCCAGTATGATTTTTCATGATACGTTTTTGTTTTTTTACAATTTTATAGATATTAGATAGGTAACCTGTACCCTGATACGGTTGTTTTGTGATAAGAATAAGGTATTCAATGAGTTTTGGAGCTTCATGTCTAACTGAAGGTTGCATTTGTTCTACTTTATTTATAAGAAAATGTCTTAGATTTTGTAAAAGCAACCAGTAGTCTTTATTTATATTTTAATTGTAAGTTATCTGTTCATTTGTTAGTATTTTCCCTTTCTCTATAAATTGATGCCAAAAGAGTAATGATTCTTTCTTGAGAATATTCATTTTAGAGATATGGGATGTGTCTAGAATAGTGGGTGTAAAAGCTATAGGGAAAATAAGAAAAATCCAGGAATTAATATTTGGTATTTTGCTTATATATGTTTTGAACACTGATAGTGTAGAGCCTATATAGTTTGATGGTAATTTATTGATATTATTCTTTTTCCCTAAAAAATAATCTTTTAACATCCATATAAGGGGTGATGATATTACAGTTAAATTGTATATAATTGTAATTAAATTCTATGTAAATCTGCTCATGCACTTGTTTCCATATAGGTGTGTATGAATTATTTAACCATAGTGTTATATTTTTAATAACAGAGGAGGTAATATATAAATCAATATCCGGTAAATTAATTCCACCATCTTCCCAACCTGGTTAATGCTTATTTAAGGCTATACGGGGTTTATTTGGAAACCACAGAAAATTTTAAATTAGTTTATTGTATCTTTGAATTATATATTTGGGAGGTGGCAATGAAAAGTTTTGTATTAAGTATAATATTTTGGGAAATATGATTGCTTTAATAAGATATAATCTGTCTGCTGTTGAAAAGATGTATTTATTCCAGTAACCAACTGTTTGTTCTATTTTGTCTAGTATTTTATTATAGTTAAATATTAGAGAATCTGTTAATTCATTGAGTAGATTTATTCCCAGGTATAATAATTTATCTTCTGTTACTATACATATGGAAAATATTTTGTTTATATCTTTTTTTGCAGTTACAGGGCATAATTTTAGTTTTGTTTTCATTAAATTTTAGGCCTGAAATATTTTGAAATTTATTCATGGAGTTAAATAGAGCATTCAAAGACTCATTGGCATCTGAGAGAGTTAAAAGTATGTCATCAGCAAAGAGTTGGATTTTAAGGTTTAACATTTTATTAATACATATGCCCTTTATGTTATTGCTTGATCTGATTTGATTTGCAAAGGGTTCTATGAGTAATGCAAATAACAATGGTTATAAAGGGCAACCTTGTTTAGTTCCCTTTTTGATTGTTATAGGGCCTGATCTATGTGATCCTAGTTTAACATATGCAGTAGATTTTTCATATATTATTTGGATAAGGTTATTAAAATTAGAAGGAAATTTATATTCTTTTAAAACTAGTGAAAGAAAGTTCCAGTTAACAGAATCAAAATCTTTATTAATATCTAATGAGATTACATTTAAATCTAGGACTCTATGTTTGCTATAGTCTATTAACGTTAGTATTCTTTTAATATTATCTGAAGTGTTTCTTCCTTTAATAAAACCTGTTTGATCTTTGTGAATTAAGAAAGGAAGAAAGTGTTTGATCCTATCTGCATATATAGTCATAAACATCTTATAGTCTATATTGAGTAATAATATTGGCCTATATGAAGAGCACTGCTTTTCATCTTTATCTGGTTTGATAATTGGATATATCAATGAATATTTCCAAGATGGTGGTATGTTCAAATCTTTTTTGGCTATATCATATACTTTTAATAGTAATGATATGGCTTGATTGGGTATTAATTTACACATTTCTGGTAGCATATTGTCTGGGCCAGGTACTTTATTTGTCTTGAGCTTTTTAATTTGTGATTTTAATTATGTCATATTAATTGGTTTGTTTATAATGTCTATTTGTTCTTGTGTTAATTTAATATGAATATTATTTTCTAAGTATTTTTTTATATCCTTGGTAGGTGTATCTTGGGTGTTTAGAGAGTTATCAAAGTTAAATTGAAGTCTGAATGCTTCTAAAATATCATTTAGATCCGTAACTCTTTTGTTAGTATTAGGAATAAATCTTTTATTTGTTTAGATTTGGTTATTTTTTGTTCTATTAGTTAAGTGTCTCAGGTGTGCTGGATTAGTAGTGTATGAGTTTATTTTTATCTTTTCTAAGTTAATCATAATCTTATGATGTAACAATTCTGCATACTTCTTATTGATTTGTGTAAGTTCTTGAACTTGAGTAGTATTACCCTTTTGTATTTCCAGTTTCAATTCATCTGCTTTGTTTTGTAAGTCTAGCATATCTTTTTTCCATGACTTCCTTTTATTTATGTACCAGGATAATATTTTCCCATATGTAACTACCTTTAATGAATCCCAGACATATATTTCTGAAATATCCTCTGTGTAGTTTATTTCTAGAAAGTTTTTGATTGTTTCTTCATAAAATTCTTTAAATTCTGTCAATTTTGTGATATAGGAAGGTATGCTAGTAATTGGATTTGAATGAAAAGAAGTAAGTTCTATCTCAAAGACTATTGCGTTATGATCAGATAAGGGACAGTTTATAATTTTGACTTTGTCAATTTTTGTTATTAGGTCATTGGCAACATATATTCTATCTATTCTAGAGTTAGTTCTATATCTATGAGAATAAAATGAAAAGATTAGTGAGTCTGGTTCTTCAAATTCGTTTATATCTTTTAAATATAGTGTATCTATAAATTTTAAAAGTGCCTTGGAGATAGGTTGTTTTCTTCTTTTAGATTTAGAATCTGTATCTTTTTCATTTATTATACAGTTGAAGTCTCCTGCCAATATCAGGCTACCCTTAGTTAGATGAGTTATCTCTTCAAAGTGCTGTTTAACTGTTCTTAATCCTAGTCCTGGAATCCAATATAGATTTACTAAAGTATAGATTCTCTTATTTAACTCTACTGAAGCTAAACAAAACATACCTGATGTATCTTGATGAGTAGTAATTATTTTAGGTGTTATAATTGTATTGCAAAGTAGTATAGCTACGCCTCTTTTTTTTGTTTTATATTGAGAACTTATTAATTATGTGTAATTATTGATATTTAAGTTGTTTATATCTCTATCTAACAAGTGTGTCTCTTGTAAAAAGACTACTTGTGGTTTATGTAAATTTATGTATTTGAATAGGCTTCTTCTTTTATTACTATTATTGAGACCATTAACATTTATGGATAAACATTTCATTTCCTAGTTTTGAGTTTGTTTTATATGTGATTTTATGTAAAGATTGTTTATTTTTTATTCTATCTTGGATGAAGAATTTAAAAATGTTTTTACTGTATAGTTTTTGCACGTTTCTGACTGACACCATTCCCTATCACTATGAGGTAATGTACCTCTTTGTTTGGTTAGTGAATCTAACCAAACAAACTTTCTACCCTCACAAATAATGTTTGGATAATTTTCTCTTATCCTCTTAGTTTTAAATAAAGACACTAAAATAATATATGAAAATAATATAATCAGCTAAAATATATAAGTATATTCTTTTTCTCTTTATATTATTGTAATTCAGTAATACTTGTTTCTAATCAGGTTTCAAAAAGGTACAAAACATTTAGACTAAAGTAATATAATTTCAAAACAGTTTAGAGTATTAATAAACATTTTCTCATGTTCAACAATATTTTTTACAAAAAAAAATATATAGAATTATACACTCTGTGAAAATCTGAACAATTGACAAATAAATGAGTCTCTTACTACAAAATCAATTAAGCAAGGTTAAATTAATGTCCTAAAACTGGAGGAAGAGGAATGATAGCAAGGTTATGAGCTATTTAGCTTTATGGAAGAATTAGTGTGGCTGGGATGGAATGAGCCCATAACAAAAGCCTGCAATGCCCCCATTATATTTTCATCTTTTGGATTTAACCACATCACCATGAGATAAGGAGAGTATGTTTAACATATAAAAAGAAGAAGTAGTCCACAGGATTTGAACACCAGTGCTGAATTTCCAGATATCTACTGTGCAGGTCATACACTGTATTTAACAAATATCATGTCTGGAGAAAAGAATGTTCCTTAATGAACGTGACACCAGAGCATCTTGGGTGAAAGGCAAATACAACATTTTATAGTCATGTTATTAGCATGAGAATTTATTTTTTGAATGTTTGGGACATATGAAAGAAGAAGGCAATTGAGCTATCACCCATTCAACTCCTGTAACTAAACTGAATTTGGTAAACTAGTCATCAGAAGAAAAGACCTGGCAGACTCCAACAATTAGTGATACTCAAATCATAGTTTTTTTTTCTCAATTGAAAAAGGAGGGGGGGGGTTCTACTCATTCAGACTTTCACTGTCAAAAAAGCAATATAAACATAGAAACATAGATGCATACATATATACATAACTAACTTAAACCTTATTTGTTATTAATTAACAAAACACAAATAAATAAATAAAGACGTATATATTATTCATTGGTAACCAGTGAAATCTACTTTTTTGTTATTTCATATACAAGCCAACATTAAGTTCCTTTCTGCTGAGTGACATTAAATTTCTGCTGCTTTTCTGTGTAAAATTAGCTATACAGAAAGTCATCAGCTTTTGATTTGCTTCTCAGGCTCATTTAATAAACCCATTATTCACCCCCATATCTAGTGTCAGTGAAGATTGCTTTAATTCTCTATACTGTTGAAGTAAAACATTTACAGCATCTTACAGCAGCAGAATGAATTGAGTCTCCCTCAGGTGTTCTTGTATGCGTATACACCTATTGCAACTTTGTGATAACTACTGAGGCAATTTAGGGGAAGGGGAATAGAGGGGATAAAATGTTATGGCAGCTAGCAGACCAATTTTGTGATAAAAAGTTATCATATATATACATTAAAAAATAGAGGAGAAAGGAACATGTATACTATGAACACACGATCTGGGTGGTGAGTGAGGGTGGAGTTTAAAATAAAAGTATGCAGAGAGAATGCAATATTAGTGTCATTCATTCAAGAAAGGATTAAGGAAATGCTAATTTATGAAGATCAAGATCGTAGTTTAAAAATGTATTGTTTTACTAATGTATATATCCCTGCGTTTGTTTTCAAACTGCATACTTCTCTCAAAGTGCTGTTCTCTGTGCAGTTAAGAAATTAGTGCATCTCTGCATTTGTAAAATAAGGTGGAAAGTACTTAATATAAACATGAAATACATAAAAGCAATGTGGTTCCTGACAATTTTCAGTGCCACAACGATATTGTTGCCCCAACAACGGAAAAGCACCGAGGAATGTCTTGTGGTCGTAGGTGTATAAATAATGGTCATGTTATTTTAAAAAATGAAACGAGCATGCTTCCTGGATGAGCATCAGTTAGATAAAGCCAGGGGATGATGCACATAAGCAAAAATGTGAAAAACGTCAACAATATACGAGCTTGTGCTTCTACTACCATTCGTGACTGTAAGGCTGTCTCGAGAACCAAGTGGGAAAGGGTATGTGGTTTTTTTTTTTCTTTTTTTTTTGTAATTCTGACAAGATTAACTACTATTCACGTGACTGCTCTAGCCTGCTCTATAGATTTCACATTACAGAAAATGCATTTCAAGCATACTATGATATACACTATTACAGGGCACAACATAACAGGACATTTAAACATCAGCAGAACTGTCACTGAACTCTGAATGTCCAGAACACCATCATATTTGGCTTGAAGCCACAAAACACCACGGAGAGCAAATTCTGCCTTACTCTACATCAACATAGACAAATGAACCAAAACAAAACAGTTTTAAGACTATTTAAATTAGTCTTATGATAATGCCAAACTGAAACACTTTGTATTAATCATGACACATTTCCTCCCATCGCTGCTGTTTTCCCAAACAAGAACACTTTTGTCTTTTAGAAAAGTATGTAATCAGAGATACAACTGATAACAAGGTTTACAGCAGGACTTACTATATCTATTAAGGAATACAACTATGAACTAAACAGAACATTATATGTTAATGAAGACTTTATATGTAAGAGAGAAGAAAACAAACATTAAAATATTGAGAACTTTACTATGTGTTGATTAATCTGTAAAAGAAAATGAATATATTAGATGGATAAATAATAAAAAATGAAGTAATATTTAAATTATGTTTAATATACTTGAGTGATTGATTTAAATGTACTTGAATTTATATTAACTTTAACATTTAAAGTATAATAGAAAACAATACCTGTTTCAGATTGAGTTGAAGACATAAAGAACTTTTCTTTTGTTGTTTGTATTATTATTTAAACTTTCACAGAACATAAAACATGTAAGATTATTTGTCCTTTAGTTTTTTTTTTCTTTTGTTCAACAGTCTTCCAGTTGTTTACTTCAACATTTCTCTTTGGAATACTAATTGCCCAGTCCATAGATTCTTCTTGTGTTAGGATGTTATTGTTGGTAAGGTATTTTATTGCTGACTCTACTGTTTCAAAGACTTTTATTCCATTTGGTAGATTAATGTATCATTGTATTTGATGGGAGAATTTGCCCAAGCATTTCTTAATATCAGATCTTTATCTTGTGTAGAAAAAAGTCTCACAATTATGGACCGTGGTTTGTTCTTATTTGGAGAAGAAGTATTTCTAGGTGTTGCTAGTGATCTATGTGCACGTTCTATACCATATGAAAGAGCTTCAGGTAATTTTACTACATTTGGTATCCAGGTGGTAAGAAAGTTTATCATATTGTCCCCTTCAGATTTTTCTGGTAGACCATATATTTGGATATTATTTCTTGTTTGATTTTCCATATCATCAATCTTTTCTAGTAAATATGTATTCTGTTGCAATAAGAATTCAGTTTGTTGTTCTTCTATTTGGACTCTGGTGTCAATGTCATTTAGTGACTGTTCAATAAGTGATATCTGTCCTTACTGCTGAGTAAAGATTTCCTGAAGTTGTTCTAGTTGTTGTGAGCAATTTTCTTTAAACGCATCTATTTTATTGTCCATCTTGTCAATTTTAATTTTGAGTTCCTGTATATTTGTTATAAGAGATTGTAGATCCTTTTTGATAGAAGAGTCTTGGGCTGACTTCCTAAGATGATGCATATTGTAAAGCAGATATTGGTGCTGATTTGCCAGTAATTAAATTGCCAGGAATTATTAAAGTTCTGACAATGAAAATTCTCCTGTAGATGCTCAAAGTTGTTAAAAATAAGTTAGTAGTAAATATTTCTTCAAATTAAATATTTTTTTGTAAAATTCCTGTCAGGAATAGCAATGAGGTAAGAGAGCTGAAATAAAGTGCAGCTATCAGTTTAGCATCCTAGCTACGCCCCCAGGTGCTTATTTATTAAGTAGAAAAACTGCTTGTTGAGCGCTGTAATAATTTTCAGCTTATTTAGTGCTTACAATGAGTTCTGAACAAGTGCTGAGTTCAAAGAAACAGATTTGAGTGCTGAAACTAGAAAACTGGCTAGCTCTATGAAACAAAATGAAGCTAGAAGGCTTCCCTCCAACACAGAAAGGCTTGGGGGCTCAGAAGCCTACAAACAGTCTAGACCACTTACAGGAAAGGCAAGAAACAAGCTTAATTTTTTTCTTTCTTCTTTCCCAGATGCTCTCTTTGTACACAATAGGATTGCTTGAAATCAGAATATGATCTCACTGCACTCAGTTGAGTGAACAAATGAGATGGGCCCAGAAGGAGTATCCAAACACAAATTTACAAGAGGGGCGGGCAGTTTCAAAGACACTAAGATTAACACCAAAACAAAACCAGGGAGGGTGAGTGGGGAACTAACTGAAAAAACAGAGTCAAAACTGCCAGTTCAGTTAATATTCAATGCAACACAAATAAATCAAGTAAAATGCTGTATTATTTGAAAAAAGTGCAGATAAAAGGTACTTAAATTATCTTATATGTCCAGTTGAATACAGCTAGATCATAGCCAAACAAAGCTCAGGTTTTAAGCAGAAAATATTCCAAAATGTACCACTTAGAGAGGCAGTAACAGAATATCAATGAATGAGACTACCCCGACTGCAATTACTGTCTATGCAGGAATTCTACCAGGCAATAAAATCTAGCAAGCACTAACTGAAATAATAGAGTCAAAACTTCCAGTTCAGTTAATATTCAATGCAACACAAATAAATCAATTAAAATGCTGTATTATTTGAAAAAAGTGCAGATAAAAGGTACTTAAATTCTCTTATTTGTACAGTTGAATACAGCTAGATCTTATCTGGCCAAAGTTCAGGTTTTAAGCAGAAAATATTCCAAAATGTATCACTTAAATAGGCAGTAACAGAATATCAATGAATGAGACTACCCCCAACTGCAATTACTGTCTATGCAGGAATTCTACCAGGCAATAAAATCTAGCAAGCACTAACTGAAAAAAACAGAGTCAAAACTTCCAGTTCAGTTAATTATTCAATGCAACACAAATAAATCAATTAAAATGCTGTATTATTTGAAAAAAGTGCAGATAAAAGGTACTTAAATTCTCTTATACATCCAGTTGAATACAGCTAGATCTTAGCCGGCTAATGCTCAGGTTTTAAGCAGGAAATATTCCAAAATGTACCACTTAAATAGGCAGTAACAGAATATCAATGAATGAGACTACCCCCGACTGCAATTACTGTCTATGCAGGAATTATAACAGGCAATAAAATCTAGCAAGCACTAACTGAAAAAACAGAGTCAAAACTTCCAGTTCAGTTATTATTCAATGCAATACAAATACATCAAATAAAATGTGGTATTAATTGAAAAAAGTGCTGATAAAAGGTACTTACATTCTCTTATACGTCCAGTTGAATACAGCTAGATCTTAGCCAGCAAAAGCTCAGGTTTTAAGTAGAAAATATTCCAAAATGTACCACTTGAATAGGCAGTACCAGAATATCAATGAATGAGACTACCCCCAACTGCAATTACTGTCTATGCAAGAATTCTAACAGGCAATAAAATCTAGCAAGCACTAACTGAAAAAACAGTCAAAACTTCCAGTTCAGTTAATATTCAATGCAACACAAATAAATCAATTAAAATGCTGTATTATTTGAAAAAAGTGCAGATAAACGGTACTTAAATTCTCTTATACGTCAAGTTGAATACAGCTAGATCTTAACTGGCCAAAGCTCAGGTTTTAAGCATTCTTGTGAGCATGCCTGGCATAATAATATAGTAGATGTGCTCCATTTACAAATGGAGACCTTTAACTAATGAAATGTTATCAGATCTGTGTTGTCATTTGTCACTTGTATGTTTTTAGTGATATTATATACTGCTTAGGGTTTGCATAAATATACAACACCCGCTTATATAATACATGTTTCAAGGTAATATACCCCCTTTCTAAGGCTGCCACATGACAACAAATTGAAAAAATATCCCTTTCTGATGTGCATGACGAAGCAGCTGTAGGGCTCATTTCTTCTTGTTTATTCATGATAAAGGGGAGAATACAGCAGTACTTTCTGTTAACGCACATACATTCTCTCTCTATACATGTCAGATTCAATAAGTGCTGTCAATGCAAATAGCCCCTAATGGATCCACTGTGCTTGCTGTTATCTGAACTCAGCATGTTATTAACATTTATATCACATTTTCTCCCCTTTGTTACATTGTTGCTTTGTGTCCATCTTACATTCTGTCTTGGCATGTCAGTTTTAATATATGTCCATGAGTCAACAATTGTGAACAGTGTCAGTATGGAAGTATTTATGTTTAAAATGTTTATTTGTGACATAAGCACATTTGACTGCATTATCTGAGTACATTTGCTCTATTTACTCTTCCCACTTCCTTATCTCTGTACTAATACCTTTGTATCTCATGTAAATTCTCCCCATTTTACTTCCTCTGCATCTTAAGTATTTAAACAACTTGCCCTTACTTCATATAAGATGTGCGCCTGTGCTCACATATCAGGTTTGCCTACAGGCAAGCTGTTTTTTTACAGTGTATGCTCAAGCTTCTCTGCATGTTTTCTTGGCTGCCAACACTTCTGCTGGCCACAAAAAGGTGCTTATAAACATGTAAGTGCGATGAGCAACATCTATATTCAATGAGCTCTGCTGCTCATCTCACTAGCAATCTTTAATTGTGTAGGTTCTGCACAAAGCCTACTCAACTGTTAACGGATCCCAGGGACTGAACAACAAAATGTTAAAGAACTACAAAGGAGAAGAACAGCTTAGCAGCATTGGTACAACCAAGGTCATTACTTCTGGCATTACAATGACAGAATCAAGAATAACTGACAGAAATAAGGTCAGTAGTACAGTTACAAACTGCAGCTAAAATATATCAGTCATACAAGCAGTGAGCAAATATATATTGGTTATATTTTAAGATTTTAAACAAAATTCCAAATCTGTCACAAACAAGTAAAGCAGAGATATACAGGTCTGGTAACCAGAAACTACACTTACCATGATGCCAAGAGAGATCACCCAGCCTTTTCTGGCAGGTAATCCTATCCTCTACAGTTTCCTCCTGAGCTGCAAATTACAAACAAAAACATGTCCTAACCACAGAGCAACTATATTAATTGGAAAGTGTAAATTCATCTTTATTATAGCAGTCAGGTTGTCTTCCCTCATCTCATTTTCCCAATGGCAGAGAGGGTAAAGATGGCACCTCTTGAAAACACTATGCTTGTGCTGCCACTGCTTCACAGTGTGGGTTATGTCTGTGTCATCACTTGCTAACATGGAAAATGAGGTCCAGGCATCAGCTTTGTACAAGAGACCATTGTAGGATTCCTCAGTGGGTGTTTGTGGTGGTGCATTTGCAATAGGTAAAGAAAAATTTTGGTTTTCCTGTTGCACCATGCAAGTGCCTTACAACACTCAGATCCTAGAGAAACTGTAACAGAAGTGCAGCAAAAAGTGACATGCACGGACTGATAGTGGGTTATAGCATGGCCTTTATACATGGTATTGTGGCTGTACCTCCCAATACATGGCAACCTCCATTGCAATGCACTTCTACATGAAGTGCTATGTAGCACTGCATCACTGTGAGCAGGTTGTCTGGTTTCAGAAAACTACAATAGAAGGAGAGGTAACATATGTGCCTCTGCAAGACAATCCATATGAGGAACTGCCTGGTCTGTGCACTGGTAGGAATGGGCCTTGTAGCACAATGTAGAGCTGATATTGCACTGAGTTATTGGTGGGACTCAAAAAGAGTCATGCAAAATCAGCTCATTAGCATTACAGTGGTGTTATATGGCAAGTCTAACATGATAAAAAGCCATGGCTGCTATTGCAATGCTGACTGCACGATAAGTTTTAGAGGATGTGAAACAGTGCTTTCTTTTCTATAGAGATTACCTGAGAATAATATCCAGCAGAACAGACTACAAGAGCTGTGGTAAAGAGACACAGGCTATCAGCAGGCAGGAATACAGAAACTGTAACTGTATTGTGTGGCAGGGTGTACAACAGCAACCTGCATATATGTGGACTGGTATTGCAGTGGGGGGAAATGATAGCATAGATGGTACTAGTCCTAGCTGTTTCCAGCTCACCTATGAGAATCAATAATGTTAGGGATAATCAGATTGCTGGTGTGGTCATGCTGGGCTGCAACTCAAACTGGAAGAGTTGGTGGGAAGGAACACACTATGCTGCTAGGGTTGCCACCTTTTAAATGCCCAAAGTAGGACATTTTTAAAGACATGTGAGATTTTGGGAACAAAACAAATAGCCAGTGGAAAGGACAGAGCTTCACTTTTTTGCCAAAACAAACATTATTCTTGTAATGTTTTAGTTGTTTATGTTTTTTATTATAACATTCAGGTGTTTCAGATACAAAATAACTATTTTATGCAATTATTACAGAAAACCTATGATATATCGTTGTCCTAAAATCTCAGGACATTTGTCATTTTTTCCCCGAAGGACACAACTGACCAAAGAAGAACTGTCCCTCACAAAGAAGGACAGGTGGTAACTCTATGCTGCAGAGGTCCAGATGACATTCATAGTGAATGGGGAGGGGGTTCCACTAGGTTTGTGTATCAGTCTGTAGAGGTGTACTTGTGGGACACACTGCACTATTGCCTCAGGGCCACAGGTCTGTAGATACACATTACAGGCTGATGGTTACAGAGTGAGTTGCACCCATGCTGATAATGTTAGCATGTTGTTGTTTGAACAAGACATTTAATAACACTGGATAGCAGCCATGCCATAAGTCACATGGCCAGATGCAGCCTGGATGGTGAACAGCTATAAGGGATGGATGTCATGTATGTGTTCATACACTGGTCATAGGCTATGTTCATGTGTATAGAAATTACAATGGCACCTACACTGTGTCAAAGGCTGGAGAAGTTCATGCCCAGCAGATCCAAAGCTACTTTCCCGTAACAAGTAGATTCTGAACATGGACAAGACTAACAAGGCCTTTGGGTGTAAGTGTAGAAGGATGTGGTGACTGATGCAAATGTTGTAGGAGAACATAACAGGATAGTGATACAGTTCTGAAACAGGGTCACAGACATAATCTAACATACCTGCAGAAAAGCAAAGGCCATTGCCAGGGAAAGAATGGCCATGGAGAGAGGACCAGCATCACAAAACATCCTCACAGACATAGAAGAATTTTTGGTGCAAATATCTGGGGACAGTGACTGGACACTCATACCAAAAGGAGTGCTTGATGTGGGAGCTCAACTGATGACCACACCGGGTTTGTCTTTCAGGGATTCACCGGGTTGGTATACCAATGTTCCACTGACTATGTACAGTGGTGCATCACTGTCATGAACTTACTGGTGGTAAATATTGCCATCTTTCTTCTGCTTGTATATCCGGGATGCCACTGACACATCCTGCAGCCAAAGCTATGTATGTATTCATTGTCTTTGTAAATTTTTTTTATAGATATTACTGCTATTGAGAAGGGGATTGGGTTTATCCTATGTTCATTTATACACATAAGTGTCTCTTTCTGCCTACACAGGTTCTACTGGCATGGAGTCAGGCACAGCAGGGTGGGGCATGCTTGATATCACTGCATCACCCATGCCTGATGATGATGGCTGCCTAGCCACAATACAGTTCGACAACACAGTGTTAATGTCAGCAATGCTTACAGTATTGGGTAGAGTACAAAATGCATCTAAGAATGCTCCTTTGGTGGTTGTTGTCACTGTCTTATGCACATTAAGAAGACAATGAGGCTTGGGAATTTGTTTAAGTAGTTTATTGCATACAAACACATCAGGAAGGATGGCAGGAACATTGAACTTAAACAAGCTATCTAATTAATTAACTGACTGACTACATACATGCATGCTGTCACTCTGGCTGTTCACTCAAAATGGTACTCTTGCTTGCACATGCTCAGTGCTTATATGCACATGCCCACTGACTGGAATGCTTCTTAAAGATATATCACACACTCTGACCTACAGTTGTCAACACCCTCCGTGGATCTCACTTGTGCACGAAGGCCCAGGTCATCCATGTCAGCTAATCTGAGGGTTCACCTATAAATGCACCAACAATGCCACTACTACAGAGCTTGCTCAAAACACAAAGGAGTGATAGCTGGACATTGGTGATATAACACTTTCTCAGTCCCAGACCTTAATGTCACTCTGTCCATTAATCAGCAGATGCACAGATCAGCATTTGTGTTATGATAGAGATGATTAGTATGGTCTGTGGCATGCATGCTGACATATGTGACAGCCTGCAATGCCTGCATGCTAATATGACATAGGGTCGGGGAGCACACATGCCTATTGAGGTCATTAGAAGGTCACTTTCCAACTATTTCAGACACCATAAGGTCTGGTGTTATAGCCCACTGTGGGCATGCCGTACATTACATATGTGGGCTGTGATCCAAGGAATGGCTCCACAACTGTTCCCTACTCCTCCTATGTCTGTGGCAGCCATCACAATGTACTGACCATATGCATAGATGGGTCTTTGGCAGGCTCATCAAGGTCATGTAGATCATCATTGTCACCACCTACTGGTGATGTGCCTGCTCAGCACAACAGGAATGGACTCATGGATTTAGCCTTTGCAGATATTTTGCACATCACAAGGCAAGGCAGTCACTTTCCACACCATTCCTTCCACCTAGTGTTGATGAAAGTGCATTTCCATGACTGTGCTGCACACATGGCCCCAGTCTTCCAGTCTATGTCTTACCCATCTGTGGACCCATGCCACATGCCACATCTGTGTTCTTGCAGTGCACCACCATCTGCTGCAACTTTTTGTAGTAATGTGCAGCAACCTAGACCATTCTGACATCTGTCATCTACAAGAAGCTCCACCATTATACCTGACTCACCCAACCACAAATTTATGTATCTGAATAACACCTCCTCAATCCTTCCCTCTTCCACCTTTGCAGCTACTGCTGATCCCTGACACTGTGCCCATCCCACACATGCATATATTGCTTACCAAGCTCTTCTACAATGTGTGTTATGTGGATTAAGCAATATCTGATGCACAATGTAGCCACTCAATGAACCAAACTACATATATTAAGTGCATTATTGTATATATATATATCGGACGGCCATGGTGGTGAAGTGGTTAGCATTGCCACCTCACAGCAAGAGGTTCTCCGGTTTGATCCTCAGCTGGGGTGCCTTCTGTGTGGAGTCTACATGTCCTCCCTGTGGTCACGTGGGTTTCCTCCAGGTGCTCCGGTTTCCTCCCACATCCCAAAGACATGCTGTAGGTGGATTGAACACTCCAAATTGGCCCTAGGTGTGAGTGCATGCGTATGTGTGTCTTCTGTGGAAGGTTGGGCACCTGGCTGGCAAGTCGACACCATAAAACTCCACTGCCAATCATAAAACTCCACTGCCAATCATGAGTGGACAGGTGATCCACTGTGGCGACCCCTAACCAGGAAAAGCCAAAAGAAGAAGATTGTATATATATATATATATAATTTTTATTCAATGTTATCTCTATTGTGTTCCATATATATGTGGACCCAATACTACCTCTTTGCTAGTGTAGCAGCTTACTGTACCTGCCTCAACCTTGCATGTGGTTTCCCTACAGCCAGTTCATCCAATGGCTCATCACCTGGCTCCTCTTCTGATGCTGGCTTTGCTCTAACTACAACTCCCAGTGGTGACTGCACACTGTCACTGTTTGTATAGAACCATGTTTTTCAGCATAGCACAGATGACAATTGTTTTGCTGCAGGTCTCTATCAGGAAATTATAGTATACAAATTTACTCGTCACTTCAGCGTATCACATACTTTTTATGCATTTCTGAATCACTCCACCATCTCGTCATACTTCATTTACATTTGAAATTGGCCTTACTTTCATAATTTCTGTCACTCGCATATCATTATATGATAATTTGCATATCAGACTGACCATAATAATTTCTCCAGTAGTATAATCTGTCTGTTGTGCTTGGTGGAAATATTGTTGGTTTGTTGTTTCTTACTTTCTACAATAAAAGTCTTAAATAAGACCGAACAGTCAACGTTTTTTAAGAGGCAAATTGCTCATTTGTAATCTTGCTTCTGGGTCCTGTTTGCTGAGCTTTCATTTCTCATAATCTGTCTGTTTGTGTCTCTCAATCACCTTGACCCAATGTGCCACAACCTACATTGTTGTTTTGCCTAGCACAATGTTCTAATGGCTTCTAAATGTAAGTTTATTTTTGTATTTACCTTTTTATATTATGCTGTATTCATTTGATTTGGATATCCTTTTTTGTAAACACAAACTTATAAGCTTAATCTTAGTTCTGCTGTTGCTAAATTCTGAGCTTTTATAGACTAATATAATTATTTTGCTCTTCCTTTCTCCAACCATCAGTCTTTCCTGCCCCTGCATTACTCATTTAAATTATTTCTTTCACCAGGTTGGAGGACTCTACCTATGCACATTTTCTTGTTATGTTCATTATATAGATTAATATCTGGCAACTGGGACTGTCAGCCATCATCCTAAGTGGCCAGTGTTTTTTGCTACCCCTAAAATCCTTCCCCTGCATGGTTCATCATGGGAAGATTAGGAGGACTAAAGGGAGCAGCCTGAGCATGTGACCTGCCCCAGCCCAAGTGGTGGCCATGCCTTTTCCATTCCTGCCCCCACCCGCCCAATGTCTTGTTTCAGAACTCTACTAGAGAGATACTAGTATGTCTTATCCCCCAGGAGAAGCAAACCCATCATTCCTTCCTAGACCATCAAGAATTCAAGCAGCTAATCAAACTTGGGTTGCAGGGGTTGTAATCAGGATTTATCCCTCTAGACCACTGGGAAGGCTGTCATACAATAATATAATTTATCAGATAATTTTGGCTTGAGTTTGACAAGGGTAAGCCAGCTCTTAGATGTAATGCCTCTTCATGGATTAGTGGAATGGTTGGCAGTGTATCCATTACTACTAATTTTGTTCACATTTATAAGTTTTTCAGACACTCACCTAGGATCTCATTGAGTCGTTTATTATAATCTATTCTAAAATCATATAAATCCTTACATAATGTAACATAATGTAGTAAATTACTGCAAGTGAGGAGGAAAAAGGAAGGAAGAAAGAAAATAAGTTTTGTGCATGATATGAAGCTGTTTCAAAATGAGTGGATGAACGTATATGACTAAATGCACTAATAAAGTTCTGCCAGTTTCAATCTCCAGGGAGCTGTGATCAATCCTAAAATCTGGTTACTGTTGGTGTGGATCATGCAGGTTTTCTGATATGTATGTTTTTTCAGGTGCTGTGGTTTCCTACTACACCCAAGGTATGCTATTTGACTGGCTACTCTGAACTTTCCATATATGTTACATTTGCCTTAGCCATGGGCATATGATAGGGGCTGGTAAGGTTCCGTGAAACTTCATTTCTATCTCTTTTATGATATAAAAATGCAAATCACTTAACATCTGTAATTTGTACCTGTCAATAGTAATATAATTTTAGTAAATACAATATTATACATTTTGAAACCAGACATGTATGTTTCGTCTATGCTGTTCAATAAGTGACTGACATGTTTCTAAGGAAAGAGATTCAGTTCTCTTGTTAATAATGGCAGTTAATTTAATGTATCCACGAGTGATGATTTGAAACGTCATGGAAACACCAGTATTGTACTAAAAAACAGTAAATACTTACAAAGAATGGCACTTAGAAAACTTCTTAAAGGCCTTGTCAAACCACATTTGGACTTCTGTACTGCAATTTGCTGAGGTGCAGGAAATAATGAGAACAATAAATGAGTTGTTTTCTCATTACCTTCTGAAGCCCAGAAATCTTTCTTCAAACCCAGCCACTTATTTTGTTCTTTGCAGAAGGTTTGTAGATCATATTTGCTTGTTTAATAGTGTTTTAAGCAATCTTGTGATGGTAAAGAATCTGTCTGGAATTCAGTTCATTTCCTTTAAATAAAGAGGTGTGTTAAAAGGATATAATTTAGTCATTTTAGCAGTTATTAAAATGAAAACTGATTTGTTAGACAAAGTGCTATATTCAAGTATAATATATACAGCTTTTCATATAAGATATTGCTATATTTGATAATTAATTCATAAAATAGTTTCTTTCTTAACAAGCGGCAGACAGAGCTAAAATGGACACGTGTTTGTTGTCCTGGTCAGTTGCATAAACCTATAAATGTATATAAACACAAACTTTTCATTTTGTTCGAAAGAAAGTTAATAATTTTCTTTTTTTCCCATTTCAGAGGAATGAGTGCATGCTTTCATCTTGCATATCACCTAAGATTATATATTGAGAGAATGGACACTCCAGTGTTATTTAATTAACAATATATGGGTTTGGTTTGCATTTTATCAATCAGAGGGAAAAGAAAGGTTAGGAAAAATTCAAAAATGCTCACTGTATGTCATAAACCCCTATGGCACCTTGCACTAGGCACGAACCTAGATCTGTGACAATTTATTATTCAAAAATAAATCCCAAAGTGTAATAGTGAATAGTTTGTGCATAATGTAGGGGGACATATTGGACTTGTTCCGTAATGTAATGGGCAAACAGCTATGTAATAGCTTTATTCTAATTAGCCTTCTGCTATACCATACAACCCCCTTCACTATCCATAGTCCACTGAACTGGAATGCAGTAGGGTTATCTGTATCCTATGGTGTTATGGCATTTAGCTCCTCGATGTAATCCCAGCAGAAGAGGGGGGTCATTTCCCTTAAGGATTGAATCATTCACACTTATTCAGTTGATCATAGTTTCTTCTATGCTGAATACAATGTTATGGACATTTATAGGTTCATAGGTAAGTACTAGGCTAGTTGCCCTTGCGGGGCATTTTAAGCCTAGCTAATTTCCCTTTTTGTGCTTGAATTAACCTACCCTATTTATTTAGAGATTGGGTTACCCATCCCATGGTCAATAATTATATATTACCCCTAATAAAAGAATAACTGGGATCATACTATAGATAATTTGAGGGTCCCGTTTAGGAGGTGCCTCTGTCTATTAGTAGCACAGGCAGCAGTCCTGGGGTACATTTTCTGTTACCCCTCCATAGATCCAAATTGTACTTGCATATGGGCAGGGATGAACTTTGTTTTATGTAGATGAGGAGTCTGTTCCAGAGCAGTTGTATCCTCTGCAAGATACACCTATCCCTTCCAACCATTCTGTTAATGTTGCAGAAGAAGTTTAGATCCCTAGACTGAGTATTTATGATGCCATTGATTGCTAATATGCAGCAAACCCATCAGTACTGGCGTGCAGAATGCCTTGTATGCCAGACACATGTCAACTGTTAGCACTCTGTAGGATATCGAGTATAGTGACAGGGCTTTGAATTGGTCCATGTAGGAGATGTTGTTTAGACTTTTGTGGGCATTCCAGTTGTTGCATGTGTCTGGACAGACACATGCCAAAGGGGTCATTATATTCAGTGACTGGCCTAACAAGGCCTGAGTAAAGGGGGCAATGATATGCCTAGATCTAGACACAATCCTTTTGTTTTTAAACTGTGCAATATAGAAGGACTTTCCTACAGCAATGGATACATGTTGGTCTAAATTAAGGTCACTGTTTACATAAGTTCCCAAATCCCAGACAAATGTGTTACCTCTTAAGGACATATTATTAATGTGGTAGTTTCCTGAAATAGATAACTTCCCAAAAGATACAATAATGTATTTTTGGCATGCAATTTCAGTCCATGATTTTGGCACCAGTTATTTATTTGCAACAAAGCTTTCTGCAGGATGACTAGGTCATGTGGGGTTTCGATGACTGCTCCTAGTTTGCAGTCATCTGCAAACTTAGTCAGCCAGCGTCCTTTGGTATTAGCTTTTACTTCAAAATAGTAGATGCCAAGCAGGAGAAGTCCCAGCACAGAACCCTGAGGATTTTCTGCCTTCTGCATCTGCCAGGTTTTGCTTACATAATACAGAATATATATATATATATATATATATATATATATATATATATATATATATATATATATATATATATATATATATATATATATATATATATATATATATATATATAGATAGATAGACATAGATAGATAGATATGCACACTGTAGGACTCATGAACAATTGCACAAAGCCTACATGATGTTTACATGTTAGCACAATGAGCAGCACTGCTAATTGCTCATGTATGCTGATCATCACGCTTACATGAATACAAGGATATCTTTCTGTCCAGCATCAGCATTAGCAGCCAAGAAAACATAGTGACCAGCATGAGCACATGCAGTAAACAAACAACCTTGCCTATCATCAAACCTGTTAAGCGTGCTCACGTGGACAGCATAAAAGGGCTACACAGAGCAAATAATCAAAGTGTACCAGGTAGGGAAAGTGTGCTGAGTATGATGTGCACATAATTCAAACATATGAATACAGAAGTAAGTAAGAGGGTAGGGGAAATGGCAAGGAAAACTACTTCTTATGGTTTTTTCCCAGTTAGGGGTCACCACAGCAGATCACCTGTCCGCTCATGATTGGCAGTGGAGTTTTATGGTGTTGAGTTGCCAGCCTGGTGCCCAACCTTCCACAGAAGGCACACATATGCACACACTCATGCCTAGGGCCAATTTAGAATGTCCAATCCACCTACAGCATGTCTTTGGGATGGGGGGGGACCTGAGTACCCAGAGGAAACCCACACAACCACAGGGAGGACATGCAGACTCCACACAGAAGGCACCCCAGCATCGAACTGGAGAACCTCTTGCTGTGAAGTGGCAACGCCAACTGCTGCAGCACCGTGGCTGCCCAGCAAGGGAAACTACTATAAATGAAAAAACACCAAAAGGCTCCTGTTCCAAATTTGATATACTCTTTGAAGGCTGTGCAGCTGAGGCGCTAGAGTTTTATGTGTGTTCTTCTTTGAATTGTATTAAATTTAGAACAGCAGCCGTTTGCTGAGTTTTATTTGTGGATTCTGTTTGTATGAAGACTACTATAAATGGGTTATGAGTCAGGGAAAGTGTACTGAGGGCAATGTGCACAGAAACCAATGATATGTTTACAGAAATATATAAGAGATGAGGATAAATGTTTAAAGTATAGTAAGATAACTGATGTGAAGATGCTTATGTCAGAGACAATTGTGTAATAATATTTTACGGTATGTATATCATACTAATTAATGGTGGTCACATTTCCTGAGCAAATACAAGTAAATAAAAACAGACATAATATTATAGGATGTGACAGAATTAATGGTTGTCACACTTCCTGAGCAAATATAGGTAAATAGAAGTAGACATGATATTATAGGATGTGATAGTTACGCAAATTAACATTGTACTTGTATATGGACAGGGATGAACTTTTATGTGGATGGAAACAGTGGATTACATAACATATGAATGTCATTAACATGCTGAGCTGAGACAACAGTCTGCAAGGTCAATACACACATTGTGGAATATGTGCAAATTGTGTATTTTTTCAATATAACATGCTGGAAAATAGGAATAGTTTATAAGCCACAATCAACTTTTGCAAGAATCAGATTCATCCCATCAATGTTAACACTGACCTTTGTACTAACTGAGTACACCACAGAAATAAGCCTAACATATGTCTGAGGAGGATCACCCTTGATGTGAATTACGCACTTCAAAATTCTAATTTTTATGCATTCCATATGTAGGTGTGTGAAATGTGAGAGTAGAGGTAAGACAAATGTAATACCCTTGTTGCCTGACACAATTATTGTGCAGCCAGATAAGAACAGATGGAGACATCACACTATGATGCAATGCATTCAGCAGACATGTTCATTGTCGGCATGTGCCACAGGAGGTATCTGTGGGCATTGTTACAAACAAATTAAATTATTGTGTGAATTAAGAAGGGAACCCTGACAATGAATATCATATCAACATGTCAGACTGATGGTGATTAAGCGAGCATGCTCATGTGCACACATTTGTGATCAGTCCTAAATCAGTGTTCTGTGGTCAAGGAAGGTTCCTCTGTACGTTTGTAAACATACCATCCCAGTGTGAAGCATACTTTTATACACCGCAATACTTAATTCATGTGCAACAGTAGCACTCTCACCCTAACTTTAGCAGAACAAATGCTTACTGCCATGAAATTCAAAGCTACATTCACATGTGCTAGTCCAACATATTAATGGATAACACTGATGTAATGTAACGGTTGTTGTGTGACAGGATGTTCACACAAAATGAATCACTATGGTAGAATTGAACATCAAGCTGTACAACCCCTCCAACTAACAATATGGCTATCACATGCACCACAGTGGAACTAATATCACAGCTGTTGAACACCTATGTGAAGTCATTCAAGCAACTGTACTTTATCTGACCATAATTTTATGTGTTAAAATGGATGGGGAGGCCTCTGCCACTGTATACATATGAAGTATAATGGATGGCACTGTGGTGCAGTGGTTGCGTTGTCACCTCACAGCAAGAGGTTCTCTGGTTCAATTCTTGGCTGGGGTGCCTTCTGTGCAGAATCTGCATGTCCTCCCAGTGTCCATGTGGGTTTCCTCTGGGTACTCTGGTTTCCTTCCATATTACAAAGACGTGTCTGGAGCGTTTCTCCCTGGGCATCTGCTGAAAATTCACTTTGTTCCAAGTTGGTCTTTCCTGGTAAACAAATCTTAAATAATTAAATAAATAAATAAATAATAAGCATAATTGTGGGGGATGTACTGGTTTGGAACACTTTCCTAAGTATTGAGAAAATCAGCACCATAGATGGATCAATGAATGTGCCACAGTATAAGTGCATCTTCAATTGTCATTTGTGTGGTTATGTGAAATCAAGACATCATATCTATGAATCAAGGAATATGTGTCCCTTTAATTACTTAGACCAAATCCTCCTCTATGTCAGACAACATTGCCTGATGCTAGGAATATGCAAATACACCTGTAGTGCCCTGCTGTTGTCACTGTGATCGTAGAAAAGCAATTATGTACAATATGGATATAATAACGTATTGGAGCACATGCCTTAATTAAGGAACAACATATAGTACATCCTCTCATGTCCTCAGTGCAGAGGAGGTGTCTCACTAAAACTGTTATGAAGTGACAATCTATTCAAATGACATCAGCCTTTCTATACAACCTTCCCAAAGGTAATGTACAATAATCTCTTGTAACAGGAACCAATATTTTAACATGCATGTAGTACATATGGGTGACAACACTGTTAATAACATGTACAATGGCTGTAAGCAGTGACATCAGGATATGAATTATATAGCTAACATTACAGGCTAATGAAAGATTGCTGAAACACAAGTGCAACTGCAAATTTATTTCACGACTGTGACACTGTATATTTCAGTGGATGACATCACCATTGAGTATTACCTTAATGTTGCCGCTAAAATGTGGTCACACAGCACAATGTACAGATATACCTCATATATGTATTTACAGTCTGTTATGGGCAGTAAAAGGAAAAAAGACACACTCACAGATGACATTCATTCCTGCATTCAAACTCCCTACCTGCAAACTGAAACAATCTACGCACAAGTATTATATGCACATGCCACAGGAGAAGTCAGACTGCATGTAAGTCACACTGCATCTTTGAAAGGATGACATTAACTGTGCTGTGCAAAGCAGATGTGCCTGCAAAGGCTTACTATCAAAATTTTGAATGCCGTTATGCAAACTTTGATTGTCGAAAGTCAGTTTATCAAAGTTTCATAACATCGATTCGAAAATGTCGAACTCGCGACAGCGAATGCTAGCGTGTATTTGCTATTGTGAGATCGACATATTGATTGGAGATCACAGTACAGTGGGGATTGGGAACTTTGCCCTTTTTCTCACTGTAATGCCATTTCAGAGTTATAATATATGAGTAGCAGGGTGTGTGTGTGGGGGGTGTAGCCACCTATGGGGGCGGTACAAGGGGGCTTCCCCCTTGCAAAACGTGTGTTGAATATCACCAGATGTTAAGGTAAGTTAAAAAAATTTCAAGAATTTGATTTTGAATTGTTGACTTTTTTGTTTCGTGATTTTGATTGGTCGCTATTGTTAATTTCGATAATGTTTTTCGAGTAAGTAATTACTCGCAAAAATATTTTCAAAATTTTGAAAGTAAACCATCTGTAAAAATAACTTCTGCAGCTATGTGGACTGATAAAATTTGTCAGTACTCAGAGCTATAAGCTCCTGCATCCATTTACACCCACACCTCCACACACACCTACACACACACACACACACACACACACACACACACACACACGCACACACACACACACGCACACACACACACACACACACACACACACACACACACACACACACACACACACACACACACACACACACACACACACACACACAGTAAGGAAAGTCTCTCTGCTGTATTTGAACTCCCTACCTATCAGATGACACAATCTATACACAACAGTATTATACACATGCATTACAGGAGAGGTCTGACTTAAATGGTGTGAGAGTATGTTACTGAAATGATGACACCATCAATGTGTTGCAGACAGTATGCATTTGTGGACAGAGTAAAAAGGGGATGTGGGATTGATATGACAATGTAAATGTTTCTCACAAGTGGGAGTCAAAGAAGCAAAGTTGTTGAATTAATCTTCCAGCGATGCTATGGGCACACCATCACTCACAAAATTTGACCATTGCAAAAGTAGAACACCTTACCTATGTAGTTAGACGATCTAGAGAACACAGTACTTAATGAAAGTGTCACTGCAGAAGGCTGAATATTATAGTGTGAGAGTGCACTTTATAGAGGATGACATCAGCGTTGTGTTGCAGAGAAGATGATGTTGGTAGAAGAGTCTGACATTGATGTGGACTCACCCTGCAACTAATTGCAGGCTACTATTTTATTGAGGCCCTCAGCTGTTAAGGTCATAGTTACACAACTACACACACACACACACACACACACACACACACACACACACACACACACACACACACACACACACACACACTACCTATGTATTGACTCAATCTAGAGGACACAGTACTTAACCAAGTACCACTGCAGAAGTCTGACTTTTACACTGTAATAGTTCAGTGTTGATAGGATTACTCATTCTGTATCAGATAAGATACTCCTCGGGATTCAACAATGCCTACACTAAGTGTACACCATTCTGAGTGAACAGACAACACAGGTATAACTCACACCATCTTCCTCCTAATTTTAATTTTCCTACCAATTTTCTTGCAGCTTTAAACATTGACAGGAATTCAGAAAGATTACCACAATGTGTAGACTAGATATACAATTACTGTAATCTTTTTGAGTGACTAGAAAGCACAAAAATGTGGTAGCAATGTTCTTGAATATACACTGTGTACACTTAGTGTAGGAGTTATTGAATCTAGCCCATTATGATACTAAATGTTTTGTGCAAATCCATATTTATTGATATGATGGAGCAAGTGCAATGTTATGATCAATAATACATACATACTGCTGACTTATGTCAGCTATTGTTATTAATGTATATTGCAGAACGAAGAACAACATATACCTACCTGTCTTGTATAGATGAGACACAACAGTTGTGAAAGACAGGATGGACAGTAAATCATTCATGGATCATCAGGTTATGATGATGGGATATAAACCTTATTATTCAATGACTGGCAATTAGCAGTCCAAAACGTGCATGTTGATTGGCCAGCCCAACCAGCGTGCCCACTGTAAATCTGACATATACTAATGGAAGACGGTCTGGTCACCCAGACTTTTTCCATTAGTATATGTCCTGATTTTTTTTTTCTGTGCGAGCACAGGTAGCAACAGAGAAAGAAACATCTCTGTTGCTTTAATCTCGCTATGTTATACGTTTAACATAGCCAGATAGCTTTAAAAAAGCAATGGAGATCTCCCTTTCTCTGTTGCTGCCTCTAACAGCTCTGATTTACTGTGTAAGCATGGGAACACAAGTTCCATACATATGCACAGTACATCAGAAAAAGCCCCAGGATAGCAGAAAACCACAGAAGGGCACCACGGAGGTATTATACAAAGACATTATTTAAGAAAAGTAAGTATTATTTTTCTTAAATAATGTCATTGCATAATAGCAATAACCCACTTCTGGGTGTAGGTAATGCTATATTTACCCACGGTTGTCTTTATTTGGCCACGAGGGCGAAGCCCTCATGACCAAACCACACCAACCATGGTTAAATCTAGCATTACCAACACCCAGACGTGGGTTATTGCTTAAATGAATGGCACTGATATAACCAATGGTATGGCAATCTGGACTGTCAGTACCAAGCAATACTTAATGTTCCAGTGCAGAAGGCTTAAAACCTGATGATTTATGTGCATCAAGGCTGCATGTGGTTGTATGTTATTTGTATGTGACAGTGCTGCACTGCAGACCCAACTGTCCATAGTGGTTAGTTAACCACACAGTTCACATGTGCACATTAAACAATTTCCATGTAATGAAGTAATTTAATCCAGCAACAACAGTTATTTTCGTTCTGAATCTCTTACTAAAATGCAATACTGAGAAAAGTATATGCACGGATGTTGGCAAAGTGCTAGCTCATGTGTGATTATACTTTGATGTGTTGAACTCAGATTGTGAAGTACTAGTGTTTAATGCTGTTCAGTGGTCTTCCCTGCCAACCTTTGCACAAATAAGAATCAGGGAGGAAATATTGTGATTCTGATTATATTTACAACAGATCTGTTTTATCTTAACATGCTGCATACAAATGTTCCACAAGTTATATTAGGGTCTATATTATAACAGTGAATGCTTAAAATAGTGAACACTATATAATCAACCCTTAAAAATAAAAAAATGGCAAAATACCAAACACACAGAAAAGTGATTTTTTTTCCCCAGGGAAAAAAATCTCTGCACCTGAAAAAATAAAACAAAACAAAAAAACAAAACAAACACAAAATAAACTGGGGGCTTCGCCTCCCCCCCACACCCACCCTACTTAAATATACCAACTCCAAGATCGCACCACAGTGGAGGAAATAGCAAAGTCCCAAAATCGGCCAAGTGATTTTTTTCCCTGGGACAAAAATCACTGTTCCATGTGTTCGGGATTTCATGGTTTCAGTTTAAAATGGTCTATCAAACAGCGTTCTCTATTTTTAGCGTTCACTGATATAATAGGGAAGCTTATATTATATCTTTCCATGTGAGCTCCAAAGCTCATTTCTGTCAACCTAGATTTCTCTGTGGCACAAGGTTTAAACTCTGAGATAAATGGAAAAGTAGAGTTGATGCAGAGTTCAACTCCAGTATGCAGATCATTTCATAAAGAGAGCCAAAATGTGATTATTATAACTTTTTATCACGACTTTAAGAATATCTAGGAATGACTATTATAAATGTGTTTCCTGGCTAAATTGCGTTATAGCTGGTGAAGTAATCTTTTATGCCTACTACATATGAGACATGCTTTAAGGGAAATCACAGGTTAATTAGGTGTACAATGCAATGTAAGGCAAACACTCACTGCTTTCTGCATTAACACTTAAAATGCCATTTAACATCACTTACTACAGTTGCTCATTGCCAGACCTCCTGAAAAGGCTGTGGACTACAATGATCAAACAGAAGGAGCTTGGACTAATACATAGTCAACTCATTCACAGAAAAGGCACTTAAGAAAACAGCCAGTATGAGTTTCACCTAATGCTGGATTAGAACAACTCTCAAGATGAAAAATTACGTTTACAGATCTGATCATTATCTTTACACCCCACTAAGAAAATATTACTTCACACATGTCAAAATCACATCTTTGAAGGGACAGTGATGATCTATTCTGCCAATGGAAGATGCAGGTTTTATTCTTCAGCAAAGTAATTGCAGACTGAAAATGCCATCACATGACATTTACATCCTTCAGCCTAATGAGTAGTCAACAGTACAAAGGTGTGAGGGAGAAGGGGTGAAGATAGAGGCAGGTATACATACACATACGAAAGGGTGGTGTTATAGGCCATTAATGCACATCTTTATGGTGTATTCTCCATAAATGATGGCTCTGGGGATCAAGAAGCTACAGGGCAGGCAAAGCCTGATGAAGTCAAGAGTAGAGAAAGGTGGTTTACTAAATGTTCCTTATGGTCATGGATGTTTTGGCAAATGCTTAACAGAATAAAAAGTAAGATATATGTCATGATAACTCTCAACATGGAAACATCAAAAACCTGGACAAAGCCCTAAGAAAAGTAAGTACAACTGGCCAAAAATCTGTACACTAATTAACATAAAATGTGCATATATAATTACGTAATTCAACCCACTTCATTGGAAATGTGGGATACTAGCATTCAAGCACAAATTAAAGAACATACAAAATGCTAAACACAAAATATAACCAGAACAGTTTTTTTATTTAAACATTTGAACGTGTATCAAACTATGAACTTGTATAAATCTAAAATACAATTGTATTTTATAAATTTAAAATTAACTGCATTGAATCGAGAGAGCTGTTGAAAACTGACAAGCAACAGTAGGCCCAATGTAGAAAATCAGAAACAAAGGAGGGGTTGATGACAGTGATTCAATTCCAGTCAAGCTTGCATTGCACTAGTTAGCCAACAGGTTCATAGTTACTAGGTATCTCCTTCAAAGGAGAACATTCTCTGGACTGCAGCATCCACCCCCTTTAAAAGTACAACATAGTACAGTACCAGCAATCCATCTACATACTGTGGGAGTAGAACCCATAGCCTTCTGCATCAAAATCAAGCATACTACCTGCTGTGCTACTAACAATGCAAGTAGACTTGGCATAAGCAGCACTAAACTTCTCTTCCCCTGAAGCTCTCAGCGCCTTGTAAAATCCACTCAACACTCAACTGTGTCTCTCAACTTTGCAACACAAGAAATCTGGAAAAAGCCAAAATTTATTGGGGGGAGCAAAAGCCCAAAAAGCAGGGATACATTTTAAACATTGCTTGTATGCTTATCCTCTCTACTCTCTTCTCATTCCTTAGCCCACTTAGCATGTTACTTTGAACTACCTTCTCCTTGCTTCTCATATTAGATGTTACTTCTCCTTCTTACCTTACTTTTACCAAACCTCTCTGTATTTCTCTCTCCTCTTTCCTTTTGTCCTTTTGTTCCACTACTACTCTCCTCTCTATTTCCTTGCACTCTCTTAAAAAAAAAAATATATATATATATATATTTTTTATAGATTTAAAGGAATGAGGTTTTCCTTTTATTTTAGCTGTATTGTTAACATTTGTAAACTATTATGTATTTCTTCTTGTCCTTTGATTTGTTTTAAATTGTCTGTTCTTTTGGAGCTTTTCTACCCGGGCCTCTACTGAAAATGGACATATATCCAGTTAGACTAGCCCGGTCAACAAATGTTAAATAAATAAATAAAAATAAATAAATTGCATAATCTTGGAAAGTTGCAAGAATAAAATGTTTTGTGTTACTATGCATTTCCTGAAAGATAAGAAGACTGAAACTTAAATGGCTATCATTATTTAGCGAATTCATTTCTCATTAATTTGCTAGAAGACCACAAATTTTAAGAAGAACAGTCTAAAAGCATGAGCCAAACATTCCAGGAATTGAATTACAAATGGCGGTATGAGTAGGGAATTCAGGATCTTGCTCCTTGTGCCTAAGGTACAGGGTTTGAGCCTGAGTAATATTAACCACCAGGTATACTTAACTGGGGCATTTTACACACACACACATACAGACACTTTCTTCGGACTAACAGCAAAACACCAGATAATGCTGAATAGAATGGCTTCTTCCCTATAATACACACCTTCCGCAAGGCTGGATTAAGAGAGTACTACACACACACACACACACACACACACACTTCTTCTGAATATAATGGCTTCTTCACTAGCAAAATTATATCAGATAAAATACCACACACCTACTGAATAGAATGGGTGGAATTGCTATATCAGATAAAATACACATCCCACAAACTCCTCATAAGAGAGTACTACACACACACTTCTTTGGCCAGAACTGAATGGACTTACAGCAAAACTATAAATTGTATCAGATAAAACACACAGTTCTTCCTATAGCTGATAAAATACACACACAGTTCTTCCTATTCCTAAATCAGATAAAATACACACACACACCTTCTGAATTGAACGGCCTTATAATACAAACTCCCCTTAAGACTAAATAATGAATGGACAATACACTAGTGTATCAGATAAAATACAAAAAGCACAGTTGGAATTGAATGGACAGACTTAGAGCCTTATCATACAAACTCCCCTTAAGAGTAAATAACGAATAGACTTACAGCACTAGCAAGACACACACACACACACACACACACACACACACACACACACACACACACACACACACACACACACACACACACACACACACAGTTCTTCCTATATCCAATAAACTACACACACAATTCTTCCTATTCCTATATCAGATAAAATACACACACACACACACACACACACACACACACACACACACACACACACACACACACACACACACACACACACACACATGCACACACACACACACACACACACACACACACACACACACACACACACACACACACACACACACACACACACACACACTTCCTGAATAGAATGGCCAGAATTGAAAAGCCTTATCATACAAACTCCCATTAAGAGTAAATAATGAGCAGACTTACAGCAATAACAAGACACACACACACACACACACACACACACACACACACACACACACACACACACACACACACACACACACACACACACAGTTCTTCCTATATCCAATAAACTACACACACAGTTCTTCCTATTCCTATATCAGATAAAATACACACACACACACACACACACACACACACACACACACACACACACACACACACACACACACACACACACACACACACACACCTTCTGAACAGAATGGCCAGAATTGAACAGCCTTGTCATACAAACTCCCCTTAAGAATAAATAACGAACAGACTTACAGCAATAATAAGAGACTAGCATATCAGATAAAATACAAAAAGCATGGCCAGAATTGAAAGGATGGACTTACAATAATAACAAAACACTTAGCATATCAGATAAAATACAAAAATAGAGCTATGCCACTGCCTACAAATAATGAACCATTGACTGTAAAATACAAAAAAGAGCTATGCCAAATAATGAACCACTGACTGTCTGCTTAAATAGATTTCATAGGTATTAGCCGGGCCTGTAGCGTGTGTATCAGATAAAATACAATTGCAATTCTTTTTTCTTACCTGGAGACTGAGGCGGACATGTGGGTGGGTGCTGGGTCGACTCTACAAAATTTACATTGTGTACAGCTGCTATATTCCCTATTGCCCCCCAAAACAGTTCAAAATAAATATCTGACCGAGTCCAACAGGCAGTAGCTGATGTCATCACCCCTGTAGGCTGGTGATGCATGGTGACGTCAGCCATAAATTTAAAGCTGTAAAACAAATAAAAAATAAAAAAATCGGGATTTAAAGGGGTCACTCGGGAATTCATGGTATTCCATTATTTTGCCCACAATACCGGTAAATATTAAGGAATTCGGTATGGTTGAGATGTATGGTCATAAAACATATCATACAAGTACAACATCTTAATAAGAAATACTATGACATATATCTGGAATGTAACCCTTGATGCTATGCTGAAAAATAAATCTTCAGACAATTGCTTTATGTCAACACTCTACAGAGGGTGTTGTACTTTGCTACATCAGATAGTTAAAGAACCTCCAGAGTAACTGCTGCTAGCAATTTTCTTTCCTCTTCCTTTACTCTCTCCTCCGACAGCACAGCATGTTTAAGCAGCTTTGTGTGAGGATAACTGCACTACTGCCAGT